>NC_071496.1:26966348-27148739 GCF_028500815.1 Rissa tridactyla
TGAGCTTTTTCAGAAGCTCCCTGCTCAACCATGCAGGTCTCCTGCATCCCTTGGCCGATTTCATGCTCTTAGGGATGCACCAATCCTGAGCTTGGAGAAAGTGGTCTTTGAATACCAACCAGCTCTCTTGAGCCCCTTTGCCTTCCAGAGCCCTAGGCCACGGGATCTCTCCAAGCAGTTTCTTGAAGAGGTCAAAGTTAGCCCTCCTGAAATCTAAGGTTGCGATTTTACTTTTTGTTGTTTTGTGAATACCACTCACGATCCTGAACTCTGTATCTTCTCATGATCACTACAGCCAAGGCTGCCCCAACCTTAATGTCCTCCACCAGTCCCTCTGTGTTTGTCAGTACCAGGTCCAGTAGTACACCTCTCCCTGTTGGCTCCTGTACCACCTGTGTCAAAAAGTTATCATCAATACACTGGAGGAACCTCCTGGATTGTGCGTGCCTGGCTGTGTGGTCTTCCCAGCAGGTATCAGGGTGATTGCAGTCCCCCATGAGAACCAAGGCCTGTGATTGTGAGGCTACCTTCAGCTGTCTGTACAAGGCCTCATCAGCTTCCCCATCCTGATCAGGTGGCCTGTAATAAACACCCACAAAGTGTCCCTCATATTTGCCTGCCCCTTAATCCTTACCCACAAGCTCTCGACCCTCTCTTCATCCCCCCCCAGGGAGAGCTCAATACATTCCAGTTGCTCTCTCACATAAAGAGCAACTCCACCACCTTGCCTTGCTGGCCTGTCTTTCCTGAAAAGGACATAGCCATCCATGACAGCATTCCAGTCATGCGAGTTGTCCCACCACATCTCAGTAATTGCAATGAGATCATGGCCCTACGACCACACACAGATCTCCAGCTCTTCCTGCTTATTCCCCATGCTGCATACATTGGTGTATAAGCATTTCAGAGAGGGAGCTGTGTGTGTAGTTTTCACCCTTGAGGGGTGGTAGGCCTTCTGGTTCTCAAAATTACTAGCATGCTCCCCCGCAAGTGCTGAGCTACTATACCCAGGCACCTCTCTAGCAAGCCCAATACCATCCCCACCCCCCTTCAAATCTAGTTTAAAGCCCTCTCAGTGAGCCCTGATAACTCTTGTCCTAGAACCCTTTTCCCCCTGCAAGATAAGCTATCATCATAAATGATGTTGAAGGAGAAACCACTGCCCGAGCATTCACACACCATTCAAGGAGTCGCATACGCGCTACCTGAGTCTTTAACTGCTAGGACCAGAGTTCCTTTGTAGCGGGTGACTCCAGTGAGCTGATAGGTGCCCCTTTCAACTCCACACACACACTCTCTCTCTCTCGGGCATGCTTCCTCCTTCAGGCTTGACCCTAGGTTTCCTGCAGCAGAGTCTCAGGTGTCATATTTTATAAAAATAAATAGTTTAACTTTAAGGTACAGCAGCAGGGTCAGCCTGGGCTGGGTACCTCTGGAGAGGGACCTTGAACAAAGAAATCCAATTATACCCTTGCGATCTATACACCTGCCTCTCATATGCTCTTCATGCATCTTTTAGTCCAATGGTAATTCCTGGTCTGGGGTCTTCTACCACCTTATTGGATTCTTTCTCTGCGTCCAGGTGGGCAGGCTGTTGACTGCTCTTATCTTGTTGATTTTCAGTCTCTGCTGAGGGTTGTAGCCTCCTTATTTTCTGGTTTATGCTGCTTGTGCACCTGTGCTTGCTGGCAGAACATGGGAAACTGAAAAGTTCCAGACTTAGGAAAAACACTACTCAGACACAACCAAAACATCAGTGTGTTATCAACATTTTTCTCATACCAAAAGACTAAACACAGCACTGTACCAGCTGCTAGGAAAATTACTATGAAAATTAACTCTAATTACTAAGAAAATTAACTCTACTGTGGCCTAAGGCTTCAGCAAATCTAGCTACTCATGCTAAATAAGTAAACTAGGCAAGCAGCATAAATCACACCATATTATAACCTTAAGTAATTTATTCTAATTGAAACTTACTTATTTAAGCTAAACAACTAATATCTCTCAACAAATGATATCACAGAATCTTTTTTAAGACGCTACCTTCTGTCACATTTTTGCTGTCAGGTTTCTTAAGGTATCTTTCACCAGAAATATTTTGCTCTTTTTGATTGCTCTTAAGTACTTAAGTTGCAGTATTATTCAATTTGACTCCTGTAATGTTGCTTTTTCCTTGGCAGGTATTTGGAATTGAGTTAATTGGCTGCTTGTTTTCTCAAAACTGGAATATACGAGAGATGGCACTTAGACGTCTTTCCCATGATGTTAGTGGTGCTCTATTAATGGCTAATGGTAAAAGCACTGGAAATTCTGGAAGTAGCAATGGAAACAACACAAGTGCTGGAGATTTGGGAGCAGTTAGTGGATTATCTCGGACCAGTATCTCAGAAGATGTGGTGGTAGAATCCTGCTGCAGTGTGCTGTCCATGGTCTGTGCCGACCCTGTCTACAAAGTGTATGTTGCTGCTTTAGTAAGTAGCTGTTTACTCATTGTATTCCAGTAATTTCCAAATGACTTCATTTTTTGAAAGGGAGGAGATATATGAAGTCAGGAATCCTAATAATTGTTGTTGAGCGCCACTGACTTGACTTTTAACCATCATCTGAAAGCGGGTTGAACAAAATTCTCAGCAAGAGTGAAATGGCATGACTCCACTGGTCAAATAAGGAAATGCTTGCTACAGTGCTAAGTGTTAACAGTACTTGTATGACCAGATTCCTTCCAATCTCAAAGAATAAATGACTAATTCTAACAGTGAATATATAGTAAGCTGTTTGTTCTTTGAACATGTCACTGATATTTTGAATGCAATTAATATAGAACTATTTACAACTTCTAAAAAATCAAATTTGTGTAGCTAATTTGATTTCATATGTATTGTTTTTTCCTTTCTCTTAGAAAACCTTAAGAGCCATGCTGGCATATACTCCTTGTCATACTTTAGCAGAGAGGACTAAATTACAGCAACTTCTCAAGCAAGTTGTAGAGACAATACTAGTTAAATGTGCAGATGCCAACAGGTATGGTGTCTCACGAACTTCAAATTCATCTTGGATTGTTACTGAAATGTCTTGAAACTTCATTTGTTGTTGTTTTATATGGAACTAGGAGACCATTTATAGGTGGCGTTGAAATAAAATGTGTGGATCATATGTTTAAATGTTTTTGTTAAAGTCTAGTTGTGACCAACCAACTTCTGTCTTGAAAGATGTAGGTTTTGAAGGCACCTGATTATGTTTTTCCAGTACTTACGGATCTTAAATATGATGCTTTGCTTGCATAAGCCTTTTTTTCCCCTTAAAATAAAGGAAGATTTTTTGGGTGCAGTCATCAATCATCCCCTCCTCCTCAGTTGATATTGCTTTGGTCTAATTTTCATGACTCCTCTTTAAGCAGTCAGTAAGTACCCTTCAGCAAGTACCAATCATCAAATTTTGTATCTTTAATATATATGTATGTTTCCTACTTCAACAAAAGCTGTTGTACATTTATGTCATGAAGCGTTAACACTACTACTTTTTACTTCATAGTGTAATGTTAGGAGATGGCTATTCTGAGTGAATGCATTTGGCAGTTCTGGCTTGAGTAGGCCTTGTCTTCCTCTCCCAAGCTACCCCGTCTGCTCTGCCAGACCTACCATTTCTTCAGCTGTACTGTAAACTAGATGCAGAAGTCCACCAGATTAATATTTTTTTAACTTTTTTTTGTCTCTTTCAGTTTAGCTCCTAAGCAGCATTGCTTCTGAAACTGCAACTAGAGATGCACTGGCAATAGTTTAGCACTAGAAAATCTAAAATCAAAGGTATAAGTGAAATAGAATTGTTCCTTGTGGTGCTGGATTCCTGGATTTGGCCTGTTTGTGCAAGAGGATGAGATCCTAATGTGCAGTTGAATTAATTTCTTTTAATAGAGATTATTGCCCAAAAGTCTCAAAGAATTTGAGAAATGGGGAAGCTGATTTCTATTTGGTTTTTTTTATTTATTATTGATAGACATTACATTTCTGGAAGTGTCCTTGTAAAAAAAAGTCACAACTATTGGTTGCTTACAGATAGAGGACTACAGAAGTATATTGGAATAAAGTGATGTGAAATAATTATTCCAAGCACAATTCTAAGCTAACAATTATTGAAATGTAATGAGTAAAATGTTTTTTCTTGAAAGCATCTGCTAAATGTTGTTTGTTTTTTTTGTTTTAATTTCTTAGTCGAACAAGTCAACTTTCGGTCTCAACGCTATTGGAGATGTGTAAAGGCCAAGCGGGAGAGCTGGCGGTTGGGAGAGAAATACTTAAATCTGGTAATAATTGTTCTTCATATATAATTGAATTATCATTACAAGCAAATATACTGAAGTGTTTTAAATTTAACACAGGTTTTACCCTGTATTTGCCAGCATGACAAAGAGAACAGTGTTGCTCTCAGCAGTTTGGGGGGGAGGGTGGTGTTAATTTGGGTGCACATTATGTATTTCTGTATGATATAGTTCTGATATTTAGATCAGAATTTAGATTGTGAACATACCTAATCCTTATTTTATCAACTTTTTTATAGGGTCTATTGGTATTGGTGGTGTTGATTATGTCTTAAACTGTATTCTCGGAACCCAAACAGAGTCTAGCAACTGGCAAGCTCTACTGGGGCGACTTTGTCTAATAGACAGACTTCTGTTGGAATTTCCTGGTGAATTTTATCCCCACACTATCTGTGGAGGTGTTTTACAAGCTGATACTGTAGTAGACAGGTATTTACTTACGCTATGTGACTAATACTCTTTGTAGTTGAATGTGTTATTGTTGATTTCTTAAAAAATTGGTTAGTTTAATTCCTGTAAACAAGTAGTGTATATTTATATGCAAAAGTGCACCTACTTTAGAGTAAACAGTTGCCTTTTTTAACTTCTGACCTGTGAAACAATTCTGAAGCACCAATACAGCAATAAGTCTCCTTTCTACTGCACAACTTACAGCTAAATAGATTATCTAGAAATGGCATTCTTAGCACTAGTTAACTAGAGCATATCAGTTTATAAGACGCTTTTCTTTTTTTCCCAAACTTTCAGGTATAAGAAACTTCTCTCTCTCTTAAATTTCACCTTGCAGTCAATTGACAGTTCCCACTCAATGATTGGAAAACTATCACGGAGAGTATTTTTGAGTGCAGCAAGAATGGTGGCAAGAGTGCCCCGTGTTTTTGTAAAGCTGTTAGAAATGCTGAGTGTGACAAGTTCAATTCATTATGCAAGGATGTGTCGATGTCTGATGGCAATAGCAGATGAAATGGAAATTGCAGACACCATCCAGCTAGGCATGGAAGAAATGCACTCTGGGGAATGTCAACATGAAGACTTTTTGCAGCTACCTGTACCAGATAACTCTCCAGAAGCTACAGAAAGGAATACTCCTAACAATACTGGCCAGTTATCAAGGAAAAGTGAGAAAAGTTTAAGTGATAAAAAACTGAGTGCCAGTCCAGAGGACACTTCTGAGACGCTGGCTGGCCTTACTATGGGACTGCCTGTTTCATCGGTAAGCACTGAGCAACCAAAGCCAACCATTCAAACAACAGGAAAAAACCCTGGTCAGTGTTTGAACTCTTCTCGCTCATCCAGTCATTCTCAGTCACTATTCCCCATGCTTCTGTCTCCTTCAAACACATCTGTACTAGCTGGCACTGTAACAGATGTCTCTAAACTTGGACTTCAGGGATTTGTTACCTGCAAAATCCCCTCACCTTCTCAAACACAGTGGAAACTTTCTCTCCAGTTTCAGAGAAGCTGTTCTGAAAATAAACAGACAGATAAACTTTCTCCAGTTTTTACCCAAGTCAGGCCATTGCCATCTAGTCACATACACAGGCCAAAGCCATCACAACCCACCTCAAATGATGTGAACAAGCAGGGAGAAACCTCAAAAAACAGTATGACTCTGGACCTGAATGATATTTTGCAGTGTGATGGCAATAGTAGTAGCATTGCAGTTATACCAAGTGAAGAGACAGTGTTCACACCAGTAGATGAGAAATGTCAATTGGATGTTAATGCAGAGCTCAGTTCCAGTATCGAGGACCTGCTTGAGGCCTCCATACCAATGAGTGATGGCACAGTTACATTCAAGTCTGAAGTTGCAGTTCTTTCTCCTGGGCGGGCAGCAAATGATGATACTTACAAAGATGATGTAAATCATAATCAAAAATGCAAGGAAAAGATGGAAGCTGAAGAAGAGGAAGCTTTAGCTATTGCTATGGCAATGTCAACATCTCAAGATGCCCTGCCGATAATTCTCCAACTACAGGTTGAAAATGGTGAAGATATCATAATCATTCAGCAGGATGTAAGTATACATATGGTAATTTAGCATAAGTCTCAACTGAGGCTCACTGAATTTATAAAGCAGTGCTGTTGTATTTCTAAAGTTATATAAAATTCAAAGGGATTCAATACCCTCTCCTAGAAGTTGGAGTACAAACAGTCTACCGGTTGAGGGTGCTAACAGAATCCCATGGCTATTAACAAGTTTAGAAGACACTATTTGGAAGAGAGACATCATGTCATATACCAACCTTTAAAATGGCAAAAAAGAAAGCGTGGAAGTGGGGAAACAGGAAATGATTACAATGATTTTTAAGCAGGAGTGGAATTGTACTGGGTCTTAATGCTGTTTTACTTTGAAGGCAATTGTATGAAACCAAATTAGTTTCTGAAAGAAAAGGCAGATAGAGTAGGAAGTGATAGTAGGAAGTGATCTTGCTGTCAGCACATCTTGAGAGAGATGAGGTACTTTAGAAATCAGAAAAATTTCTTTGCAAATAGACAAAAGCATAAGAAATAAGAATAGAGAAAGAAAGGAGTATTTTATAAAAGTTCACAAAATGGTTGACTGTATTAACTTGAGAGTAAGACAGGTGCTAGAAGCTTGTGAGGCTGCATGCCTAGGAAAGGTAACAGATTTGGTAGTAAAGAGGAATGAAATGTTGGGTTTTGTGATCCTTTACATGAGGTAACAACATGTGAAGCATAAAAGGACAGAAATAAATTAAGTAGAAAACTTGATTTTGTTTGTGTTTACTATAGGTGCTGACTAAAACCTTGACTAGATATGAGATCAGGAATAGAAAAAAGTCTTGCTCCTATTTGTGTCCTTACATCTTGCCTTTCACCTTCAGGTAGTAACATAAAAGGGGCTCTGTTCTTATACACAGTAGGAATATGTGGATTAAGGAATACACTGGTGTTCTGGTCTCAACTGAAACATTTATAACATGCAGTACAAATAACTGTAGGGGAGAAGAGAGGCATATAAACAATATTATAAACATATAAAAGATATTTCATAACTTTCCAGAATGTCTGTATTTTAGATGCATGTTAGTAAATATGTGATTGATTTGGAATTTAATTTGCAGACACCAGAAACCCTGCCTGGACATACCAAAGCAAAACACCATTACAGAGAAGATGCAGAATGGCTTAAAGGTCAGCAAATTGGTCTTGGAGCTTTCTCTTCCTGTTACCAAGCTCAAGATGTAGGAACAGGGACATTAATGGCTGTAAAGCAGGTAAATACTTTTTTTCCTTGAATATATTCTGCTGCTTCTTCAATATTTCTTTGAAATATTAAATATAAAAGTGCTCTGCTCTCACAGACTTCTGTTCCCTACTTCCTCTTCACCCTGTCACATGTACTCACATGATACATAATGCAAAGTCTTTATATGCATGGAATTAACATAATGTTTTCAGTTTCTTTTACTTCTCTTTAAAAGGAAAAAAAAAGAGTACTTTTTATATACCCATTTTCTTTCATAGTTCTTCAAATACATTTTTGTTTTTATCAAGTTTACAAATCAGTGACAGAGATAGGAATGGAGTCCAAGTCTCTTGATTCCAAATTGATGCTCTGTTTGAAAGATAGCTATTAAAAGCAATTTCAAGACTTTCCTAAAACAGATTAAGCAGAGGAAATGTAGTTTAATGCTTGTTTCCTCCAATCCAACAGCCAACTTCGAGGCAAGTATTTTTAATATTTAAATTATTAGATACAAAAATGTGACCGAGGCTGGACTTCTGATCGGCTTTTTTTATACCCATTGACTTTCTTGGATAAGACATTTAGTTATGAAACAAGTAGTATGGTTAAACTTACAAATAACATCACTGACAGAATCCTGCTTCAGGCCTTATCTTTCTTCCTTTTCTTCAACATCTGAAAAAAAAATAAAAATAATTTCCTAGTTTAAGCAGAGGGAATTTCCTAGTTTAAAGAGGGAAGTTAACCCATGCCACACTTGGAGAGATTTTTGTTGGTATTTCTCTAGAAGATCACTATTAATTTTCTATGACTGTCTCACATGGAGATATATGGTCTCAGCTGAAGGAACTCGAGATAAAAGAATACTTGGTATTTCCAGATGGTGAAAAGGGACAGAAAGCCATCCATTCTTGTTACTGCACTGAAGAGGGATGGTTACAGGATTGGTAATTATGTAAGGTAAATCTGAATACCATATTTCAAAACAGGTGACGTATGTCAGGAACACATCATCTGAACAAGAAGAGGTAGTTGAAGCACTGAGAGAAGAAATAAGGATGATGAGTCATTTGAGCCATCCTAACATTATTCGAATGTTGGGTGCTACATGTGAGAAGAGTAACTATAACCTCTTTATTGAATGGATGGCAGGTAAACAACTGCATGCCAAATAAAATGAAAATATCAGTTGAGTCTTGAACTATGTAGTTTCATACTGCAAAATATTCCATGCATCACTTCAGTTTGCAAACTTATATTTTTATTGCTGTTGGTAACCAGTATAAAGGTCTACTTCCAGAACAGTTTAAGCAGTATTCTTACTGGCATCCTTTTTTGAATTGGAATTTTCCATACCTAATCTGTCATTAACTGGAAACCCTAAACAAAAATTCTACTACCTCAGCTTCTGAATTTAAATGAGGAGTTATATATTGGTTTTCCATGGCAAGGTTTTGGTAGTGGGGGGGGCTGCAGGGGGTGGCTTTTGTGAGAAGCTGATAAAGCCAGTGCCAGCTGGCTCCAAGATGGACACGCCATTGGCCAAAGCTGAGCCAATCGGTGATGGTGGTAGCACCTCTGTGATAACATATTTAAGAAGTGGGGGGGAACCTGTGCAACACCATCAGCAGTCAGAAGAGAGGAGTGAGAATATGTGAGAGAAACAACTCTGCAGACACCAAGGTCAGTGAAGAATTTTGGAGAGGAGGTGCTCCAGGTGCTGGAGCAGAGATTCCCCTGCAGCCTGTGGTGAAGACAGTGGATGTTAACAGTGGAGCAGTTATCCACCTGCAGCCCACGGAGGACCCCACACCGCAGCAGGTGGATGCGCCCCAAAGGAGGCTGTGACCCCATGGAGAGCTTGCACTGGAGCAGGTTCCTGGCAGAACCTGTGGAGAGAGAGGAGGAGAGCCCACACTGGAGCAGATTCTCTGGCAGGACTTGTGACCCTGTGGGGGACCCATGCTGGAGCAGTCTGTTCCTGAAAAAGATGTTCAAATCTCAAATATATGAAGTGGTAATTCTGGTAATAAATAATGAAATCTTTGTTATTGTACAGAGCAGGTACAAGAAAGTTTATATCCTTTTTTAAGAAGGAGCTTTATTAATTTCATGAATGGGATTATATGTTGTTATATATGTTGTAGTCCAGTTAGCAAGACTAGATTTGGTGGTTTATATATACTTGTTTCTTTTATAAGAAAACGTTGAACTTTAACTTATGTTCTCTGGCAGAAATTGCTTAGCAATACCAAAGTGCTAACAAGCAAAGCCCAATTATGTGTTATTACAAGCAATAGTGCAGAAAATATTTTCCCAAAACTAAGTGTGTTTAACTCTTAAATATAATTTTTCTGAAATAGTATTATTTAGATAATGAAATGTCAGAAATTTTCTTTACCTCATTTGAGCCCAAATTATATTAGAATACTTTGAGAAGCACAATGGAAATCTAAAATCTTGAGGATCTAGATACCACTTTTGGAAAACGGAGGAAGATAGTGCTTTTCCTTGCTTGTATACTTGCTTCTATATATTGGTTCTTAAATGATAATAAAAGTAAATTAAGATCCTCGGAGGGAACGCTTATTGGAGGCTGCACATATCTATTGCCCCAAAGAAAGCTAGTGTTCTACTACTTGAAAACCTTAGTGCAAAATGTAGATATAAAAACATGTAGTTTTTTATCAGCAACAGTTGTTGTACAGTCCTTTTGTACGCTAAGGGATTTGTACATTCTTTTGAGGACAGATGAAAATATTAGGAAGCATAAAGACTTATGTCTTTGTAACATGTACGGCTCAGGTAAAAAGTAATTAAGTAACCAAGTATATTATTTTTTGCCTATGGAACTTTTAATGTTTGGGGGGGAATCTAGTTATAAATTAGGAATATCGATACCAAGTTCCAATTTTAGAAGACAGCGCTGCATTCTACTAATACAAAATGTTAGTGTTGATAAATTGTAATTTTTTTTTTATCTTCTAGGGGGTTCAGTTGCTCATTTGTTAAGTAAATATGGAGCTTTCAAAGAATCTGTTATTATTAATTATACAGATCAACTGTTACGTGGCCTTTCTTATCTCCATGAGAATCAGATAATTCATAGAGATGTTAAAGGTGAGAATTATTTAGAATGTATTTTAAAAAAGAGTATTCAAATAGCAGCACCTATTTTGGCTTGAGACCTATTGCTTCTCTTGGAAACCCATCTCAAGAGTGTTATTTCTATTGGGTTTGTCTGATCATACTTAAGAACCTTTAGTTACTGAAATTAATCAGAACATTCATAGTATGCTTGGGGATACTTGCCATTTGTGCCAATAATTTAGAAAAAATCGTTTTCTGAATTTGTTAAAATAAAGCTATATGGCAACTTCATATTTTAAGGATTATTAGTTAAATTAATCTAAATACCCTGAAACGACAGTAAAATCTGTGAATAAGCAAAATAAAGAGGTCAGGTTTCAAATGTACAGGAATATTATGATGGGTTTTCTTCCTTCATCCTAATTGAATATAAACACAGTTGTACCATTTGACAAACAAAATGTGGACTTTATTGGGAAATGCCAGTCTTACTAAACTTCTCCCTTGTAATGTCGCTATAGCTGTCCATAAACTGGAGAGACATCCACATAAGCGGCAACATAGCAATGGCAAATACTTGCCTTTTAATATTTCTTCTTAAAATAGGAAAACTTTCAATTGCTCTGTAATTCTCTTCAAGACAACTCAAAGTTGCTTAAGGAAGAAATAAGTTTTTAAATTTTGCAGAGAAGTGCAGGCAATGAAAACCTCCAGGATTTTTAGGTCACCATTTTCTTTCATTATTCCATCTCCAGGTGTTGTTCCAGAATCCTATGTTTGCCCTACTTTGAAAGTTTGATTGCTTCTCTAAATCCCTTGGACAGCCTCAAGCTGTGTGCAGTATCATTCAGGCATAACAGAAAAGTGACATTATTAGACTTTGTCCTTGATTTTTAGATCTCCTTGATATTGTGGGTGAGGACCATGAACTTACTTATAGCTTTGAAATAGAGGGAGAAAGAGTGTCTGTTCATCCTTTTACCTTTAATAAAAAGCCAACTAGCAGTATTCTTATTATGCTGTTGACAGGTGCCAATTTGCTCATTGACAGCACAGGTCATAGATTAAGAATAGCTGATTTTGGAGCTGCAGCCAGGTTGGCATCAAAAGGAACTGGTGCTGGGGAATTTCAGGGACAGCTGTTGGGAACTATTGCATTTATGGCACCGGAGGTAAGAAACCAGTTTTGGAAGTTACTTCAAAAAGTTTGTTTGTACTCTTTAAGCTAATTCATACAGCTAAATAACAGAAAAATGCTGTGAATGCTTCAAATGTGTTTTAAATGTACTTGTTCTAAAAAATAGGAATGATTCCAACATGGTGATAATGACATTTCGTGCTATCACAGTTGTTATAGAATCACAGAATGGTTTAGGTTGGAAGGGACCTTAAACATCATCTAGTTCCAACCCCCCTGCCATGGGCAGGGACACCTCCCACTAGACCAGGCTGCTCAAAGCCCCATCCAGCCTGGCCTTGAACGCTTCCAGAGATGGGGCATCTACAACTTCTCTGGGCAACCTGTTCCAGTGCCTCACCACCCTCATAGTGAAAAATTTCTTCCTAATATCTAATCTACATCTCTCCTCTTCCAGTTTGAAGCCATTATCCCTCATCCTATCACTACATGCCCCTGTAAAAAGACCCTCTCCAGCTCTCTGTAGGCCCCCTTCAGATACTGGAAAGCTGCTATAAGGTCAATTAGTTTGTTACAAGATACATAATAAGTATTGTTATTAAAGCTCAAACGACCATTTGGTCAAAAGCTAACTATTGCAAGATACTTTACTTTGCACCTTGATCAGGCATTTTATTTACTAGCTCTCTATAGCTGTATAAATCTTACAGCATTTACATCACTGATCACTCTCTCAACCTGAAATGTTAATTAGAATGCACTTGATTGAAGATTTATTTTTTTAATCTAAATTACTTAGAGTTAAGAGACTTTGAAGTGGATAATCTGAGCTTTGACCTGTCTATTCAGGTTCTGAGAGGTCAGCAATATGGTAGGAGCTGTGATGTGTGGAGCGTTGGCTGTGTTGTTATAGAAATGGCTTGTGCTAAACCTCCCTGGAATGCAGAGAAACACTCCAATCATCTTGCTCTCATATTTAAGGTGAGGTACTTCATTGCTACAAATACGCTACAAAAGACACTGACTAATTTCATATACAGCAATGTGAATTTTAGAAAAGTATACAAGTAGTAGGGTTTGCTGCAATGGCTGCTCTTTATATTGGAGCTGTTAGTACAGAATCAATATTGATACCAACATAATTATCATACTTTAAAAAAAAAAAAGGCTACCAGCACAATAATATGCAGAAAAAGCTCTGTTCTAAGATATAAATACATAATGCAGGAGGCTAAAAAAAAAAATAAAAAAATTATAGAATCATAGAATAGTTTGGGTTGGAAGGGA
Organism: Rissa tridactyla; assembly: GCF_028500815.1. Taxonomy (NCBI): domain Eukaryota; kingdom Metazoa; phylum Chordata; class Aves; order Charadriiformes; family Laridae; genus Rissa; species Rissa tridactyla. Next base: position 26,979,396 of record NC_071496.1, read on the forward strand.
CCTTTAAAGGTCATCTAGTCCAACCTCCCCTGCCATGAGCAGGGACATCTTCAACTAGATCAGGCTGCTCAGAGCCCCGTCCAACCTGACCTTCAATGTTTCCAGGGGTGGGGCATCTACCACCTCACTGGGCAACCTCTTCCAGTGTTTCAACACCCTCGTAGTGAAAAATGTCTTCCTTATATCTAGCCTGAATCTACCCTCTTTTAGTTTAAAACCATTACCCCTTGTCCTATTGCAACAGGCCCTGCTAAAAAGTTTGTCCGCATCTTTCTTATAAGCCCCCTTTAAGTACTGAAAGGCTGCTATAAGGTCTCTCTGGAGCCTTCTCTTCTCCAGGCTGAACAACCCCAACTCTCTCAGCCTGTCCTCATAGCAGAGGTGTTCCATCCCTCTGATCACTTTTGTGGCCCTCCTCTGGACCTGCTCCAACAGCTCCATGTCCTTCTTGTGCTGAGGACTCCAGAGCTGGACACAGTACTCCAGGTGGGGTCTCATGAGAGCAGAGTAGAGGGGCAGAATCACCTCCCTCGACCTGCTAGCCATGCTTCTTTTGATGCAGCCCAGGATACGGTTGGCCTTCTGGGCTGCAAGCACACACTGTTGGCTCATGTCCAGCTTTTCATCCACCAGTACCCCCAAGTCCTCCTCTGAAGGATTGCTCTCAATCCCTTCATCCTCTGTCCTGTATTGATACTGGGGGTTGCTCTGACCCAGGTGCAGGACCTTGCACTTGGCCTTGTTGAACCTCATGAGGTTCACATGGGCCCACTTCTCAAGCTTGTCCATGTCCCTCTGGATGGCATCCTGTCCCTCAGGTGTGTCAACCACACCACTCATCTTGGTGTCATCTGCAAACTTCCTGAGGGTGCACTCCATCCCACTATGTCATTGATGAAGATATTAAACAGTACTAGTCCCAATACAGACCCCTGATGGACACCATTTGTCACTGATCTCCATCCAGACATTGAGCTGTTGACCACTGCTCTCTGGATGCAACCATCCAACCAATTCCTCGTCCACCCATAAAATGCATGTCTCTCAATTTAGAGAGAAGGATGCTGTGGAGGACTGTGTCAAAGGCCTTACAGAAGTCCAGATATCCGTAGCTCTTCCCTTGTCCACTGATGTAGTCACTCCATTGCAGAAGTCCACGAGGTTGGTCAGGCAGGATTTGCCCTTGGTGAAGCCATGCTGGCTGTCTCGAATCACCTCCCTGTCCTCCATGTGCCTTAGCATAGCTTCTAGGAAGATCTGTTCCATGATCTTCCCAGGCACAGAGGTGAGGCTGACAGGTTGGTTAGTTTCCGGGGTCTTCCTTTCTCCCCTTTTTAAAAATGGGTGCAATGTTTCCCTTTTTCCAGTTGCCAGGGACTTCACCTGACTGCCATGACTTTTCAAATATCATGGAGAGTGGCTTGGCTACTACATTAGCCAGTTCCCTCAGGACTCTGGGATGCATCTTGTCAGGTCCCATAGACTTCTGTATGTTCGGGTTCCTCAGGTGGTCATGAACCTGATCTTCTCTTAGTGGGAAGGACTTTGCTCCCCCAGTCCCTGCCTTGCAGTCCATCCACTCGAGAGGTGTGGGAAGAGAGGTTGCCAGTGAAGACTGAGAAAAAAAAGCGGTTGAGTACCTCAGCCTTCTCCTTATCCGTTGTTACCAGTGTGCCTTTCTCGCTCATCGGGGGGAGTACGCTTTCTTTGACCTGCTTTTTCTGGATGACATACCTGTAGAAGCCCTTATTATTCTTTGCATCCCTTGCAAAGTTCAGCTCCAGCTGCACCTTGGCCTTCCTGACCCCATCCCTACACAACCAGGCAGCGTCCCTATACTCTTCCCAGGACACCTTCCACTGCCTGCGCATTTCCTTCTTGCCCTTTAGTTGGACCAGCAGGTCTCAACTCACCCATGCTGGTCTCTTGCCTTCCTTGCTTGATTTCTTACACCTGGAGATCAAGAGCTCATGCTCTATGAAAAGCGTCCTTAAAGATCTGCCAGCTCTGTTCTGCCCCCTTGTCCCTGAGGGCAGTTTCCCAGGGGGTCCTATTGACTAACTCCTTGAAGAGCTGGAAGTTTCTTTCCTAAAATTCAGGGTCCTGACTTTACTCTTCACCTGACCCATATCCCTCAGGACCGTGAACTCCACCAGTGCATGATCACTGCAGCCCAGGCTGCCTCCAATCTTGATGTCACCGATGAGCTCACTTGTGTTGGTGACCATCAGGTCCAGTATCGCATCCCCTCTGGTAGGGCTGTCTATTACCTGGCCTAAGAAGTTACCCGCGATGCATTTGAGAAGTCTCCTGGATTGCCTACAGCTCACTGTGCTACTTTCCCAGATGATGTTGGGGTGGTTGAAGTCCCCCAGCAGGATGAGAGCCTGTGAGCGCAATGCCTCCTGTAGTTGGAGTAAGAAGGCTTTGTCAACAGGCTCCCCTTGATCAGGCAGCCTGTAGTAGACACCAACCATGGGGTTTCCTTTGTTGCCTCGGTCTCTAATTCTCACCCATAAGCTTTCAACCTGCTTGTGGCTATTCTTCAGAGACAGCTCTTCATGCTCTATCCATTTCTTGATGTAGAGGACAATGCCTCCGCCCCTCCTTCCTCGCCTGTCCCTTCTGAACAGCCTGTAGTCATCGATAGCCACACTCCAGTCATGGGATTCATCCCACCAAGTTTCAGTAATGGCAACTAAGTCGTAGCTTTCTAGCAGCACGGTGGCTTCCAACTCCTCCTGTTTGTTGCCCATGCTGCATGCATTGGCGTAGAGGCCGTGTCACCTTCTTAGAGGAACATCCCTTAATTCCTTTGGGGTATTTCACTGGTGTTTCCCTCTTGGCTCCTATTACCTCAGGAGCCCCTGGCTCATCTCTGTAAAACTTTGTGTGCTGCAGCATAGCTAGCATGTCTCAGAGCAACAGGCTGAGTGCCCTCGCTAGCATCATGTCCCTCTAACCATTGCCTGTTGTCCCACAGCTTGTCGCGGGCAAGCCTGATGTTGCCCCCCTCAAGCCTAGTTTAAAGCTCTGTCAATGAGCCCTGCTAGCTTGTGAGCAAAGACCCTCTTCCCCCTTTCAGAAAGGTGAATCCCATCTGACTCCAGCAAGCCTGGTGCTGTGTAGGCCATCCCATTATCGAAAAAACCAAAACTGTGGTGATGACACCAGCCACGGAGCCACATGTTAATAGACTGGGTCCATCTGTTTCTTCCAGTGTTGCTGCTTGCAACTGGGAGGAGAGAGGAAAAAATAACCTGCGCTCCAGATTCCCTTACCAACTGTCCCAAGGCGCTGAAGTCTCTTCTGAGACCCCTTGGACTACACGTTGCGGCTTCATTGCCACCCATGTGGAAGAGCAATAATGGGTAATAGTCTAAGGGCCGTACCAGGCTAGGAAATTTCCTAGTGATGTCCTTAACCTGAGCTCTAGGGAGGCAGCAGACTTCCCTAAGAGGATGTTCTGTCTGGTGTATTGGACCCTCTGTTCCCCTCAGAAGGGAGTCGCCTACAACTATAAACCATCTTTTCTTCCTTGTGGGAGGTGGTCATGATACAGGGGGGTAGGCCTTTCTGACCTTGGCAGCACCTCTGGTGAAGATGGACTGTCATACACATCATCATCCATTGACTGGCCTTCCACATCCAGAGCCTTGTACCTGTTGTACAGAGGCACCTGGGAAGGCAGGGTGGCCAAGGAGGGGATTTGCCTGCCACCCTGAGCATGGACTTTCCTCCATTCACTCCTCTCCTTTAAGCTATTGCCTTCAGTCTGTCAGGGGGAGGATACAGGATCCCCTTGATTTTGTTTTTTTCTAGTGGTGGTTCCCATTTCTGTCTCAGGGACGGCAGAGTGTGATTCCACCAGTCTGTCTTTTTCTTGGACTCCCTGATGCTCCTCAATATTTCTACTTCCTCTTGTAGTTCTGCCATCAGAATGAGCAGATCATCCACCTGGTCACACCTCACACAGCTGTTCTCACTATTACCATCTGTTATCAGGAAAAGGCTCTGGTACTCCCTGCAGCCCAAGACCTGGATGGCTGCATGTTTTTGTGGGAGCTCTGTCTGGGTTGCCGCATCCTTTCTGCCAAGTGCAGAGGACATGGCTTTCCGCCAGGTGGATACCATAGCTGTGCTCCTTCTAAGAGGGTGACAACCACCGATTGAACTTACCTCTTGAGGTGGTAGTGTGACTATGCCCTTCCTGCATGCCATTCTACACAAACTGCACAAAATTTGGGAATAGAGTTGATCGTGACTCTAGGCAGAAGACTGGTGTTTGAACTCTTTACAATCCTGTAAAATACAGGAGCAAAAAAAGTTTTTCTACCATAAAATATTTGTACGTGTTCATAGTGGGGAATGTCCTTTGGTAAAAACCTGGTGTTCCATGTTCAGATTTTGTCGAAAGATATTTACTATTATGCCATGCTATATATGAATATTATTCCTCCCTCTTCTAAGTCATCTGTTTTGGCATTCATGTTTCTTACTAAAATCAAGTAGGTATATTTAATACTAAAAATCTAGTTGAACTGTGGGCATGAATAAAGAAAATACTGCCACAAGTGAAGAAAGTGATTAGCATCTTCACTAGCATGAGTGAAGAAAGTGTTCTGTTTCCACAAAACAGAAGTAGCACGGTGGTATTCAAATATGTTCTAATTAAATACAAATCACTTATAAGAGATGTAGTTGTCTTGGTTCTGTGTCTCTGTGAATCTGGTGGTGCCACCCTAGTGTTCTCAATCTTGCTTAATTTGATCTAGAGAAGATCAAAATTAATTTGGTTGGGAGTGATCTACTTCTATCTGAGAAAGATTGCCCTCTGGGGTGGTAGCAGAAATACAGTAAGACAATGCAAGAGAGCATACCCAGCTTAACATATCATAATGTAACATCATTCAGCTTAATATATCTCAGTGTTTGCTTACACTATGCCAGTTAACAGTGATGACAAGTATTAGACTAAAGAATATCTGTAAGTGTGGCATAAGAGCTTTTCTTATGGCCTGTTTAGCAGATAGTTACTGCAGAATCTTGCTGTAAGAGGAGAATTCAGAGAAAAGTGCAGAGAGGCGCAGACTGTGAAAAGCAATAGAGAATATGTTATTGGGGAAAGAAGCATAAAGGGAACTTAAGACCCATTTTATAAAATGGAAGCAGTAATGTAATCTTCAAACTGCAGTAGGAAATATGCTAAGTGGATAAAAGCTCATAACTAGTCAGCTGAAAAAGATTAAGCTTGTTGAAGGGTTTAGGGTAGGAGAGGGGGCTTAAGAATCACTGACTTCTAAAAAAATATTTTATTTTTTTTTTCCCCCCCTTTGTTCAGATTGCTAGTGCAACTACTGCTCCATCAATCCCTTCACATCTGTCTCCTGGTTTGAGAGATGTGGCTCTTCGGTGTTTAGAACTTCAACCTCAGGACAGACCCCCATCAAGGGAGCTGCTGAAACACCCAGTCTTCCGTACGACATGGTAGCTACTTATGTGTAAGGCTGATATACTGAAGAAGATGCTATTGAATATACGATAACTGTCTTGCAATGCAGTTAAGCACAGCAGCTTGTATTATTCTGCTGGCCTTAATGATAGATACATCAACGACAGTGGAGGACCCTACTGAAGTATGTGATTGACAAATTGAGATCTTTACCTAAGCTCAGTATGCAACATTTCACAACTTGTGCAGAGACTTTGTAAACTGTGCCTTTTCAAACATCTGGTTCTATGTGAACACAAAAGCATTTTTCCTTAAATCTGCATGATTATTTAGTGGATAAGTGATTTTTATTTTATTTGGAGCACTTTTTCAACAGTATTAGCAGCTGAGGGGCTCAGGATCTATTTTAATATAGCAATCACTGTTCCATTTCACATCATGTAGATGTAAGCAGAGGGTTCTGTAATTAGTCAGTTTTCAGCACTAGGTAAAAGGAACTTCTGTATCTGTGTCTCCTAATTATACAAAGTTCTCTGAGTAACAAATCCAAACATTGATGAATACTTTAAAAAACATATTGCCTTCCTTAAAGTAAGAGCAGGCAGTTGTGGTTCACTGTGCATTTACTGCTGGTCATGTAATTTCTTTTGAAATAAAAATACAATGAAAACAAACTTTTAACTTTCAGGGAAAGGTGATCTTTTAAAATAGTCTTTAGAAAAAGATGCAAACTGTCATGGAATATCTTGCTGACATGAGTTTTTAAAACAGATTTGCTGGAAATCTGGAATAAAATAAAATGCCAGTCAGTGTTTCAGCCTCTGACAGTATAGATTTTATTTTTTTTTTAAAGTTTTGCATAAAACAACTTAGTCTGAATCATGCTAAAAGTTGGGCCTTCTTTTCATATAGTGGTTTCTTCTGGCAAATAGTGTAGAGAATTTTCATCTCAAAGGCCCCAAACCCAGCTCTCATTAAAGTTTATGGGAGACTTTGTCCTGTACTTCAGTGGGACCTATGAGCCACCTGTGAGCAAATGTCATTCTTTGTGTAACAAAACTGAGGTCACATTCTCCACTGATAACAAGTTTTACTTGCTGTCTTCCTTCTGCTGTACATCATCTATTTACTGTAGTAAATAATTTAGTAGTAATAACTTAATTTGAAAATGTTAAAAATATTACCATAAAAAAGGTATTTATTTTAATAAGAAACAAATTTGGACTTGAAAAACAAGGTTAAGAAAAACGTGAAGTAAAGCTTCACCTATAGTGTGAAACCTGTGTTTTTAGCAGGTGTGTTTTAAAAATTATTTTAAAGGCAGGTTTTTAGATTCTGATACATGTAATGCTAAAGGAAAATGGCAGCTTTTCTTTTGCCTTTTTAAGAGAGGGGATATTTTTAAATCAAATACTCATTGTGTTTAATCGATTTTGGAAAAAAAACCAACACAACAAACAACTGTTCATGTTTTAACTTATCAGAAGCCAGTTGAATTCTTGGACTGAAATAGAATTGGTTACTTTCAAAGACTCAGGACAAACTAAATAAGTTATAGTACATTAAAAATGTACAATAAAGTTGGAAGTAAAACATCTTAAAGGTAAATTTACAGGGATGATAATGCTCATACTGCTAAAAAGCAGTTTCATTAGTTGTGAATGTGTTTCTTTTGGAAACTTTACATTCCTTTTTTTGAAAAATTGGCAGACTTTGAATAGATAAAAAGATAATACTAAAACGTGAAGTTTGGTAGTTCTAACGGTTTTGTACTTGACTTTTTTTGACCACTTTAGAATTTCTCATTCTAATAAGATTGTTTCCAATTCTTTCTTATGTGCAAGCTTTAAAGGATGCCAATTCATGTACTAGAAGATCAGTTGTCAGATTAATACTGTTTCTGGCAGAAACATAAACTGTATAAACTGATGAACCTCAGCTAATCAGTATTACTTTGTAGATCACTGTGCCTACCACATCTCAAACTTAAACTCTAGGTGTCCAGATGTATTTGAGTTTGTTTTCCTCAGCTTGCTGGTAATTGTGGTGTTTTTAAAATGCAGATGTGATGCAATATTCTTATTTTTTTTTATCAAAGCTGGACTGAAAAAATTATTGTGTAATTATTTTTTGTGTGTTCTTAATGTTATTTGGTACTTAAGTTGTAAATAACGTTTACTGCTGTTTATTCCAGTTTCTACTACCTCAGGTGTCCTACAGAGTTTCTTCTACCAAAGCTCGCTTTCACAATGAAATTATATTTGCTGTGTGACAGATTCCTAAGACTTCCAGGGCTTAAGGGCTAACTTCTATTAGCACCTTACTGTGCAAGGAAACTTTACAGAAATCTCTGGGTTAAGAAATTTTGGCTTCATTGTATCCTTTGTTATTTTAAATATATCAAAATATTTTAATTAAGTTTTTACCCCATCGAACCAATTTTATATAGAATAATTTCTACCTATTTTGGTGTTTTTTCGTTATAGTAAATAAAAGTTTTTGAACAATTTTTGTCCTTTGCTTATTTTAATATAAATATAGAATCATAGAATGGGTTAGGTTGGAAGGGACCTTAAAGATCGTCTAGGTCCAACCCCCCTGCCATGGATGGGGACACCTCCCACTAGACCAGGCTGCTCAAAGCCCCATCCAACCTGGCCTTGAACACTTCCAGGGACGGGGCCTCCACAACTTCTCTGGGCAACCTGTTCCAGTGCCTCACCACCCTCATAGGGAAAAATTTCTTCCTGATATCTAATCTAAATCTACCCTCTTCCAGTTTGAAGCCATTACCCCTCATCCTATCACTACATGCCCTTGTAAAAAGTCCCTCTCCAGCTTTCTTGGAGGCCCCCTTCAGATACTGAAAGGCTGCTATAAGGTCTCCCCGGAGCCTTCTCTTCTCCAGGCTGAACAACCCCAACTCTCTCAGCCTGTCCTCATAGCAGAGGTGCTCCAGCCCTCGGATCATCTTTGTGGCCCTCCTCTGGACCTATTCCAACAGGTCCATGTTCTTCTTGTGCTGAGGACTATAGAGCTGGACACGGTACTCCAGGTGGGGTCTCACCAGGGCAGAGTAGAGGGGCAGAATCACCTCCCTCGACCTGCTGGCCATGCTTCTTTTGATGCAGCCCAGGATATGTGGTTGGCTTTCTGGGCTACAAGTGTGCATTGCTGGCTCATGTTGAGGTTCTCATCAGTCAACAGCCCCAAGTCCTCCTCAGGGCTGCTCTCAATTCATTCTCTGCCCAGCCTGTATTTGTGCCTGGGATTGCCATGACCCACATGCAGGACCTTGCTCTTGGCCTTGTTGAACTTCATGAGGTTCACACAGGCTCACCTTTCAAGCCTGTCCAGGTCCCTCTGGATGTTATCCCTTCTGTCCAGTGGGTCGAATGTTCCACACAGCTTGGTGTCATCGGCAAACTCGCTGAGGGTGCACTCAATCCCAAATCCATGTTGACAACAAAGATGTTAAATAGTACCAGTCCTAGTACCGACCCCTGAGGAACACCACTCATCACTGGTTTCCACTTGGACATCGAGCCTTTGACCACAACACTTTGAGTGTGGCCATCTAAAAAGTTCCTTATCCACTGAGTGGTCCATCCATCAAACCTATGTCTCTCCAATTTAGAGACCAGAATGTTGCGTGGGACAGTGTCAAATGTTTTGACATCATCTCCCTGGACTTGAGAAGTTACTCTCTCCTTATCCACTGATGCTGTAACATCATTGTAGAAGGCCACCGAATTTTTCAGGCATGATTTGCCTTTGGTGAAGCCATGTTGGCTGTCACCAATCACCTCCTTATTTTCCATGTGCCTTAGCAGAGTTTCCAGGAGCATCTGCTCCATGTCCTTGCCAGGCACAGAGGTGAGACCGACTGGCCTGTGGTTCTCCAGGTCTTCCTTTTTTCCCTTTTTGAAAATGGGGGTTACATTTCCCCTTTTCCAGTCAGCGGGAACTTCACCAGACTGCCACGACTTCTCAAATATGATGGATGGTGGCTTGGCAACTTCATCTGCCAGTTCCCTCAGGACCCATGTATGCATCCCATCAGGTCCCATGGACTTAATGTACCTTCAGGCTCCTCAGTTGGTCTCAAATCTGGTCTTCTCATATAGTGGGCGGTACCTCATTCTCATAGCCCCTGCCTTTGCCTTCTGCGACTTGGGCAGTGTGGTTAGAGCCCTTACCAGTGAAGACTGAGGCAAAGTTGTTTAGTACCTCAGTCGTCTTGTCCTGGGTGATCAGGTCTCCCATTTCCTTCCAGAGTGGGCCCACATTTTCCCTAGTCTTCCTTTTGTCACTGACGTACTTATAGAAGGCTTTGTTCAGCTTTGTAAATATGTTCAATTTAACAATGTGAATAAAATATGTCTGGTACACTTCACTGTTTATACACGATTTCATATGCAACACGTTTCTGATATTAAATGACATACAAATATCAGCTGATATACGTATATCTTAGGTATATCAACGAAGAATGCTTAAATAAAGGGCAGCAACAAACACTAAATATTTTTTTAATTTATAATAAAGGTAGGAACTGCTCTGTATCTATGAACCTCATTTTGCATATGCCCTTAGATCTAACACTAAATGTCTAAATTTCACATTACTACAGAAATTTAACTACTAATTGCTAAGTCAAGTGAGTTGATTTGGTTAGATCGGTTCTGGAGCCATTGAGGGAGGTGTATCTTGGAAGTTAATCTGCTATTTTATCATAGAAGCTTAGAATGGATAGAGTTGGAAGGGACCTTAAAGATCATCTAGTTCCAACCCCCCTGCCATGGGCAAGGACACCTCCCACTAGACCAGGCTGCTCAAAGCCTCATCCAGCCTGGCCTTGAACACCTCCAGGGAAGGGGCATCTACAGCTTCCCTGGGCAACCTGTTCCAGTGCCTCACCACCCTCACAATAAAGAATTTCTTCCTGATATCTGATATAAATCTACCCTCTTTCAGTTTAAAACCATTACCCCCTCATCCTGTCGCTCCACTCCCTGATAAAGAGTCCCTCCCCATCCTTCCTGTAGGCCCCCTTTAGGTACTGGAAGGCTGCTATAAGGTCTCCCCAGAGTCTTCTCTCCTCCAGGCTGAACAGCCCTAACTCTCTCAGCCTGTCTTCATAGGAGAGGTGCTCCAGCCCTCTGATCATCTTCGTGGTCCTCCTCTGGACTCTCTCCAACAGGTCCATGTCCATCTTATTTTGGGGGCTCCAGAGCTGGACACAGTACTCCAGGTGGGGTCTCACCAGAGTGGAGTAGAGGGGCAGAATGGTTTTCAGTGAAATGATTCTGTTGCTTCTGTGTTTAAGTAGCAAACATAAATATTTCCTTATTCATGCAATCTGAATATGTACTGCAAAACTACAGCTTGTTTCAGTTGCTTGTCTGTCTTCTGATTATTTTTTTTATATTTTTTTTTAAAAATTAATTTTCGGATAGCTGAAAATTACACTCAAGTGTTCTATAGCCTCTTTTGTGACTACTAAATTCTATATTTTGAAGGATTAATCTTTATATTCTCCATTATTTATGTGATTTTTTTTGTGCAAAGAGATGAACATATCAGTTCATCAGCAAAACTTGGCAGCAGCAATCTTCAGTTAAATTCTAATATCTGTTTTGTAAAGCAGAAAAATATATTAACTGAAATGTCAAGGAGAACATATGGTGAGGGTTAAATAAAAGATAAATTGAGTGTAAGGTATTTTTCCTTCATTTGATTTACTGTAAAACTGAATTTTACAGTACTGCGCAGTAGTTATAATGTTGCAGTCTCCTTTTTTTAGGAACAAGGGATGGCAGAGATCACGTCTCTAGCAGTTGGCAGTAAATATCAGACACCTACTTATGGAACCGAATTTCTTCATTTGCAAAGGGCCTATTCAGTTCTTCCACAGGCAAATAGTAAGTTATGCCCATTTTGGTTTCTCTGGTGGGAATAATACTATGTTGTATTCTATGTGACTGTCATAGGTTGAAGTCTGACAGTGTTTCATCTTTGCAAGTGCTCATTGAAAGGTAATGCTTGCTTTCAGAGCATGTTGTAATGTCATGAGGATCATGTATTTCCTCTTTATCGCCTGAGTGGGTAAACTCATGCACGGCTGTTCTGCCCTGACTGTGCCCACCTCCTGAGACATTATTTCCCTTACAAACTTTTCTCTCATTGCTTAGTGTTCCTTGCTGAGCTGTAAATCATGAATGTGATAGTCTTGCTTTTAAGAGCTAGAATATACATTTACTGTGGCAAACGTGCATGTTGTTTTCTCATTAAGGCACATAGCTCTCAAATTCAGAATTTCAGTTGTGAATTGCTACCTTTCTTCTATGTCATTACCAAGAAAGTCCAGAAGATGTCAGGAAAGCACTTTGAGCCAGCTAAAGGCTGAGGTTTACCCTGATGTACTGTGCCGTTTTATTTCGTTTCCCTCAGTTATTTCAGTTTGCAGTATATCATTGCTCAGTTCCTGTTCTTGGAAAAACGTATAAGACCAACAATAGAATTAAAGTGAATATGGAGCAAATCGAGAGGCAATTTATAAATATTTGCAAGGCTCTGAGACAGGAAGTGAATTCTCCTGCTTGTTTCATTGTTTTGGTGGGTCTGACTCAAAATCCCAAACTCTTGACAAGAGTTCAGATCCAGACTTAGGAGTTAAGCCTTGACATTGACTTGGTTTGCTTTCTCTGTTCACCTGAAAACCAACTCCCAAACACTAGCTGCTTGTGACTATTTTTTAAGTTGGTTTCCTAAGAAAGATATATGCTGTCATGTTCTGTCTTGTTTTCCCAATAACTTTTGACTTCATTGGCAGATTTTTAACTAAAATTGCAGGAGCAGCATTAAAGATACAAGTTTTATGTAAGTAGGTACCTAAGCAGAGAAGGGAGACTGAGACAGAACAGGGACCAAGGAGATCATAAGATTATCTTGATATCTCTTAACAGGTTCTAAACTTATGATGTGTAAAGAATAATTTGGGGGCCTTTGTCAGAATAAAGTACCTTGCTCATAAGAACACCAAGTATGGCTTGGGTAGGTCATAGCATGTAGTGCAGGTTGTGTTAGCACTCTAGTCAAGGATTATGAACAATGTCATATCACTTTTTTAAATCTTGTTCTATGAAGTTGATAGATAAATGTTTTTATCACCTTCCCCAAATGTTACTTCATTTGCATATGGGCTGATTTATGTAAAGTTACACCTAGGTACCAACACATAATGTAGTTAATTTTTGAGGATCAATTGCTGAATAATTGTTTTCTTTGCTAGATTTTTTTGGTTCGTTTTACAGACAATTGATAGTAGAATGTGGCACCAAAAGAGATTTTTGCCCCCACCCCACACACACTTGAGTCCTAAATGTACATGATTTGTAAACACATTCCTTTTGTTAGGTTTGTTGTAAATCATGCAGGCTGCTTCACATCAGTAAGCAGGCTGTACGTTTCAAGCTGCAGTTGCTTATGATGCTACAAAGTATAACTCATGTCTCCTTGTCACCAGGGCCAAATACTATTCAAAAGTGGACAGAAACGTCAACAGATTTTAGCTCTTGGCTATTGATCTGCTCCTATGAAGTGGATCATCTGATGTGCTAACAGTCTTCAGCATCAGTAGATACAGGCACAGTACAATTTTGGAAAGGTAAGCCAATGATAGTGTTTGGATTGCTCCCAAATATAGAATTGTCAAGGAGGTGGGGTTCAACTGCTGCTTCTAGCTCATTTTTTTTTAACTTTTGGTATCAGATCTTGCCTTTTTTGATTGTTTAATAAAACATAGAAGGGGCACATAACATCTTTGTGTTGCGGTTTGGGCCGGGTTGGCCAATGACAAGACGACAGATGCTCTCCCCCACCTCTCGCTCCAAGGAGAAAGACAAAGAGATTTATGAGTTCAGAAAAAACTAAACTACTTCAATGAAATATTAATAACAAAAAGGAAGTTCAAGTTTGTGACTGTTACCTCTTGTCCTGTCCCCGGGCACCACTGAAAAGAACCTGGCCCCATCCTCCTGACACCCATCCTTTAAGTATTTATAAGCATTGATAAGATTCCCCCCCTCCCCCAGTCTTCTTTTTTCCAGCCTAAGATGACCCAAATCCCTCAGCCTTTCTTCATAAGAGAGGTGTTGCAGTCCCCTAATCACCTTGGTAGCCCTTTGCTGCACCCTCTCCAGGACTCCTGTCCTTCTTGAAGCGGGGAGCCCAGAACTGGACACAGTACTCCAGGTGCGGCCTCAACAAGGCAGAGTAGAGGGGGAGGATGACCTCCCTTGACCTGCTGGCCATACTCTTCTTGATGCAGCCCAGGATGCCATTGGCCTTCTTGGCCACAAGGGCACATTGCTGGCTCATGGTCATCCTGTTGTCCACCAGGACTCCCAGGTCATTTTCCACAGAGCTGCTCTCCAGCAGGTCAGCCCCCAACCTGTACTGGTGCATGGGGTTATTCCTCCCCAGGTGCAGCATCCTACACTTGCCCTTCTTGAATTTCATAAGATTTCTCTCTGCCCAACTCTCCAGCCTGTCTAGGTCTTTCTGTATGACAGCATAGCCTTCTGGTGTGTCAAACACCCCTCCCAGTGGGTCACACCTGACAGATTTGGTGACCTATGACGGGGTTACAGCATTGGTGGATAAGGGGAGAGCAACAATCATCATCTACCTGGACTTGTGCAAAGCATTTGACTCTGTCCCGCACGACATCCTGGTCTCTAAATTGGAGAGACATGTATTTTATGGGTGGACCATTCAGTGGAAAAAGAAATGGCTGGATGGTTGCACTCAAAGAGTTGCAGTCAACAGCTCGATGCCCAAGTGGAGACCAGTGATGAGTGGCATTCCTCAGGGGTCAGTACTGGAACCAGTACTATTTAACATCTTTGTTGGCGACATGGATGTTGGGATTGAGTGCACCCTCAGGAAGTTTGCAGATGACACCAAGATGAGTGGTGTGTTTGACACACCTGAGGGACAGGATGCCATCCAGAGGGACATGGACAGGCTTGAGAAGTGGGCCCATGTGAACCTCATGAGGTTCAACAAGACCAAGTGCAAGGTCCTGCACCTGGGTGAGGGCAATCCCCAGTATCAATACAGGCTGGGGGATGAAGGGATTGAGAGCAGCCCTGAGGAGAGGGACTTGGGGGTGTTGGTGGATGAGAAACTAAACATGAGCCAGCAATGTGCACTTGCAGCCCAGAAAGCCAACCGTATGCTGGGCTGCATCAAAAGAAGCGTGGCCTGCAGGTCGAGGGAGGTGATCCTCCCCTACTACTCTGCTCTGGTGAGACCCCACCTGGAGTACTGTGTCCAGCACTGGAGTCCTCAGCATAAGAAGGACGTGGACCTGTTGGAATAGGTCCAGTGGAAGTCCACGAAAATGATCAGAGGGCTGGAGCACCTATGCTATGAGGACAGGCTGAGAGAATTGTGGTTGTTCAGCCTGGAGAAGAGAAGGCTCTAGGGAGACCTTATAGCAGCCTTTCACTATCTGAAGGGGGCCTATAAGAAAACTGGAGAGGGTCTTTTTACAAGGGCACGTAGCGATAGGCCGAGGGATAATGGCTTCAAACTGGAAGAGGGTAGATTTAGATTAGATATCAGGAAGAAATTCTTCACTATGTGGGCAGTGAGACACTGAAACAGGTTGTCCTGGTTTGGGGTGGAGCAGAGCCAACTTTCTGTTCAGTGAGAGAGGCTCTTGCTTACACTTCTTGTTGTGGCAACCATGGTCAGCTGACTTTGTTGTTTACCCTGTGGCAGGGTCACGCCCTGTGGACAGGTCGGGTGACCCAAACTGACCAATAGGGTATTCCATCCCATCTGCCATGCTCAGTATAAAAGCTGAGGGATCAAAGGGATCTGGTTGGCTCTTCTCCAGTTGCTTCCTCTCTAAGGGCTCTTCTCCAGTGGTTTCTTCTCTGAGGGCTTTTTGGATATTCTTCAATGGCTCTCCTTCTTCAGACTGATGTCTGAGGAGTACCCCGTCAGCTCATCTGCCTTTTGATCTTGGTCAGTGTGTTCCAAGTCCCAATTGTCACTGAGTCCAGTCTGGAACTTTCACAGTGCCTGCCAGTGACATCTCCCTGGGAGCTTGATACGGTTTTGAGTATATTTGTATATATTGTATCTATTTCATTAGTTCATTTTTTTAATTATTAATATTTCATTAAAGTAGTTTAGTTTTTTCCTAAACTCACAAATCTCTTAATCTCTCTTCTTCCTCTCCTTGGAGCAAGAGGTGGGGGAGAGCATCTGTTGTCTTGTCATTGGCCAACCCGACCCAAACCACGACAAACAGGTTTCCCAGAGAAGTTGTGGAGGCCCTGTCCCTGGAAGTGTTCAGGACCAGGCTGGATGGGGCTTTGAGCAACCTGGTCTAGTGGGAGGTGTCCCTGCCCAGGGCAGGGGGGGTTGGAACTAGATGATCTTTGTCCTGGTTTGAGGTAAAACAGAACCAACTTTCTGTTCAGTAATTTTACTTCTTAGCTATTTCTCTATTCCTTTAGCAGCAGAGTGCAGGCCACAGTTTGCTTCCCCCTGGAGAGGCATCCAGTACACCTGGAATCCACTGCCCCAGGGGTGGAAACACAGCCCTACTATTTGCCATGACTGATCCAGACTGCACTGGAGAAGGGTGGAGCTCCAGAACACCTGCAGTACATTGATGACATCATTGTGTGGGGTAGTACAGCAGAAGTTGTTTTCAAGAAAGCTAAGAAAATAATCGAGATTCTTCTGAAAGCAGGTTTTGCTGTAAAAAGAGGTAAGGCCAAGGGACCTGCATGAGACATCCAGTTCTTGGGAATTAAGTGGCAAGACGGTTGTTGCCAGATCCCAATGGATGTGATTAACAAAATATCTACGTCCCCACCTACTAACAAAAAGGAAACACAAGCCTTTTTAGGCGTTGCGGGTTTCTGGAGAATGCATATTCCAGGCTATAGTCAGATTGGGAGCCCTCTCTATGAAGTGACTTGAAAGAAAAATATTTTCACATGGGGTCCTGAGCAACGACAGGCCTTTGAGCAAATTAAACAAGAGATTGTGCATGCAGTAGCCCTTGGACCAGTCCGAACAGGACAGGACATTAAAAATGTGCTCTATACCGCAGCCGGGGACAGTGGCCCTACCTGGAGCCTCTGGCAGAAAGCACCAGGGGAGACTCGAGGTTGACCCCTAGGATTCTGGAGTTGAGGATACAAAGGCTTCGAGGCCAACTATACCCCAACTGAGAAAGAAATCTTGGCAGCATATAAAGGAGGTAGAGCTGCTTCAGAGGTAATTGGTACCAAAGCACAGCTCCTCCTGGTGCCCTGATTACCAGTGCTGGGCTGGATGTTCAAGGGTAAAGGTCCTTCTACTCATCATGCCACTGATGTTACCTGGAGGAAGTGGGTTGCCTTAATCACGCAGCGAGCTTGAATAGGAAACCCAAATCGTCCAGGAATCGTAGAAGTGATCACAAACTGGCCTGAAGGCATAGACTTCACGATGCCACCAGAGGAGGTAGTGACTCATGCTGAGGAAGCCCCACCATATAATGAACTCTCAGATAATGAGAAACAGTATGCCTTGTTCACTGATGGATCTTGTCATATTGTAGGGAAACATATAGGAAGTGGAAAGCTGCTGTATGGAGCCCTACATGATGACTTGCAGAAGCTACTGAAGGAGCATTGAGTCAATTTGCAGAGGTAAAAGCCATCCAGCTAGCCTTAGACATTGCTGAACCAGAAAAGTGGCCAATACTCTATCTCTATACTGAGTCATGGATGGTGGCCAATGCTCTGTGGGGATGGTTAAAGCAGTGGAAGCAGAGCAACTGGCAGCACAAAGGTAAACCCATCTGGGCTGCTGAATTATGGCAAGATATTGTTGATCAGCTAGGAAAACTAGTAGTGAAAGTACGCCACGTAGATGCCCACATACCCATGAGTCGAGCCACTGAGGAACATCGAAACAATCAGCAAGTGGACCAAGCTGCTAAGATTTTCCAGACAGATTTGGACTGGGAATATAAAGGTGAACTATTTTTAGCTCGGTAGGCCCATGACACTTCAGGTCATTGAGGAAGGGATGCAACATACAAATGGGCTCGTGACTGAGGTGTGGATTTAACCATGGATGCTATTGCACAGGTTATCCACAATTGTGAAACATGCGCTGAAATCAATCAAGCTAAAAGGTTAAAACCTCTGTTGTATGGGGGATGATAGCTGAAATATAAGTATGGGGAGGCCTGGGAAATAGACTATATCACACTCCCTCAAACCTGCCAGGGTAAGCGTTACGTGCTTACAGTGGTGGAAGCAAGCACCGAGTGGTTGGAAACCTATGTCATACCCCATGCTACTGCCCAGAATACCATCCTGGGCCTTGAAAAGCAAGTCTTGTGGCAACATGGTACTCCAGAAAGAATTGAATCAGACAATGGGACTCATTTCAAAAACAATCTTATAAGTACTTGGGCAAAAGAACATGGTATTGAGTGGGTATATCATATCCCCTATCATGCACCAGCCTCTGGGAAAATACAGTGGATTGTTAAAAACTACCCTGAAATCAATGGGTGGTGGATCCTTTAAAAATTAGGACAAGCATTTAGCACAAGCTACCTGGTTAGTTAACACCAGGGGAGCCATCAATCAAGCTGGTCCTGCTCAATCAGACCTTTTAAATACTGTAGAAGGGGATAAGGTCCCTGTGGTGCATGAAAGGAATATGGTAGGGAAAACTGTTTGAGTTTTTCTTGCCTCAGGCAAAGGCAAACCCATTGGTGGGACTGTTTTTGCTCAAGGACCTGGATGTACTTGGTGGGTGATGCTGGAGAATGGAGAAGCTCAATGTGTACCCCAAGGAAATTTGACCCTGGGTGAGAATAATTAATTTTGAGCTGTATGATATTAATTGTTCTATGACACTAACAGTGTTCTATAAGTGTTTTTCAGGATAACCCAGTGGTGATGAACCCTGAGCCAGCTTCATCAAGTGGCATCCAGCAAAACTCTTTGAGATGGACATGCTACCCGTGGGCATGGACCACAATGAATTTCATTCATCTTTCCTACCCCGAGATTCTGCTATGAGAGATGAAACTCTACAATTATGAACTAAATGGACTTAGTGCACTTTTGTAGATGTAGATAAATCATAACTGAGTAACCTGCATATATCTATTTATATATCTCTCTCTATAGTTTTGATAGATAAAAGTATTAGTGGTATGGAATAAGGGGTGGAATGTCCTGGTTTGAGGTAAAACAGAACCAACTTTCTGTTCAGTAATTTTATTTCTTAGCTAGGCCTCTTCTAACTCTCTGAAATTAACAGCATGTTGTGCCGAAAACAGTTCGTTCTCAGAGTGATAAGACCAATGTTTACAGTTAATGCCAAGGAATGGTATGCAGAGAGGCTCTTGCTTATACTTATTGCTATAACAACCAAGGTCAGCTAATTTCGTTATTTGCCCCATTGGAGGGTCGGAAATGGAAAAGCGTAGGGAGTCCCACCTGCAGGGAAGAGCAGACAGGACAGGTGACCCAAAATTGACCAGCAGGGGTATTCCATCCCATCTGCCCCATGCTCAGTATAAAAGCTGAGGGATCAAAGGGTCAGCTCTCTTTCGTCAATGGCCGACGTCCGAGGAGGACCCTGTCTGTTCATCTGCCTTTGATCCCGATCCGTGCATTCCTGACTCCATCTGTGTAATCCAGTTCCCATCCGTTGCTTAGTCCAGTCTGGGACTTCCCCAGTGCCTGCCGATGACGCGATCCTGGGAGCTTAATATGGTTTTGTATATACTGTATCTATTTCATTATTTTCCTTTTTATTTTATTATTAATATTTCATTAAAGTAGTTTAGTTTCTTTTAAACTCATAAATCTCTTTATCTCTCCTCCTCCTCTCCATGTACGAGAGGTTAGGGGGAGCATCTCTCACTGGCCATTGGCTAATTTGGCCAAAACCGTGACAATCTTTAAGGTCCCTTCCACTGTAAACCATTCTATGGTCTGTTTAAATGCTTTGGATTTGTTTCCATTTCATCTGTCAACAGAATCATCCCCTGCATGTGGTCTCTAGCTTATGCTGGTGGTATGGGATTGGGATCGTTCCAAGAACCAGGCAGCAGAGCATGTTTTGCCTGCTGAAGCAGGAGTATAGCCATGTTTAATGCAATAAGGATGACCTAAAGCTCCTATAGTAGGCTGTATATCTCTTGTGTAAATTCAAAATAGGGCTTCAGAGGAGTGTAGTAGCTCCTGATAGAGGCATGGTTTTCAGGCTGGATGAAGCATCTGATCCTTTTGCAGAAGTACATTTAATATTTATCTCTAAACCCGATCTAAGAAATTCTTGTGTTTTTTTCTTATTTCTAGAAAAAGCAGCCAATGTGTGTTATCAGGTTTTTGATGTGCTGAGATATTTTTCAGTAGAAGTGAAGCGGTATCTACTGAACATCATCTACAGTCACAACAGAGAGTTAGCAGTGAATCAAAGACCTCATAGATTTGTATGACACAAAGCATACTGTATGTGTAAAAAAGACAAGGTTGAAGAATATTACTCCTTATTACACAGAAGTGTGCACTTGTATAGAAGAGTTAGCTTTTTTAATAGACCAATTTCAAGTGATTTACAGGACTATTTCTTTTTGTTCCTTTTTCCTCATCTTTGCAAATGAGATCAGCATAGTTCTGAAGATGCAGTTTTACACGTAGTGGTTACACTACAGTGTAGTAGTTTTGTAGTAATAGTTTTGTTTGGAAAAGTGACAATTAGATAAATATTTACAAGGAGCTGTCTGCAAGTGACTGTCCTGTACTGGTATGTAGTCAAGAATAACTTTGAAGATGTGAGAAAGTAAGTTGCAATGTTGTTCCTGAATTTAACACACCAAAGAAATTGCACTTCTGGGGACCAAATTAATCCTCTTCATTTAGTGGATGTATAAGAATTTTAGAGCAGATCATCTAGACTTGTAATTCTGGAGCTATTTTAAAACTCTGAAATTTGGTTGGAGAGAGTTATGGTGCATATTGGAAAAATGGCTTTCCTGATTAACCTTAGACTTCGTTGAGGTAAGGTTAAAGATGCACCTGTAAACTGCAGATAAATAAATAAATGCTAATAAAAGAGGTAAGACTGAACTTTCAAGAAGCCTGGATGCTGTACACTTGAGGTGTGTAGTGCTTGTCACTCTGAGACATCAAGCAAGGAGAACTTTTTTCTAATTACTACACTGTTGACAACTGAATTCATAGATTCAAGACTGAAGAAATCTGTGTCATTAAAATACTTATTGTGTGTATACTTCAAGCTTCATGAGCATTTTTACACGATGGAGGGCTGTAGCTTTACCATTAGAAAGCAAGCTGCAGGCTTTTGATACAGAGGTGAAGGTTTAACTGTTTACATCATTAGGTTCTCAGCTATCTACTGTTGTTGGTATTATTGTTTATTGGTGTTCAGCTATCCATACAATATCTCATAAAATAAAAATTTAAGTTCTGGACATGTCATTTAATCTTCTAGTTTGCACAGTTGTCTATAACTGTGGCTCAGTTTTAATATTTTGCTATTTCACTTCTCATGCTTACAATGGACACAATTTGTAAAAATTACTTCCCTCTTGTGAAGTATTCCTCAGATGATCCTCAGTAGTTTACAGTAATTACTAGTTCTTGCTCTGTTTTCTTGGAGTTGGTTCTATTCTCTTTGGTATTTGCTTCCTTTTAGAAAGTATTTTTAGTGTAGCCAGTTGTCCAAATCTCTTATAGAAGCCTTTTGGATAAAGCTAATATGCACTTCTGATGTGCCTGCATGATGACAGCACATCAAGAGCGTCAACCACTTGCTTTAGCTATGCCTGTCTTGGGGTAGCAGGAAAGATGCTATGATATCTTGAGACACTGTCCAACCCTAGTTTTAGTGGTTCAATGAAGGTTTCCTGGCATGTGTCAGCTTTCATAGCTTTTATTCTCAGAGAGAGAACTTCATGTTGCAGCGTAGCTGGAGGAAATAATGCCAACCAAGTGTGCTGTGCATTTTTTTTTTAATGAGTTGCTGGCATACAGAGCCAGTCATTTCCATGTTAATTCTTGCTGCTGTCTGCAAACTGCAAACAAGAGACAGATTGTCAATCTTTGTGTCTGGCTAAACAGCTTGCTTGGGAAAGAAAAATCAGCCCAGTATTCTACTGCAAAAGTCCAAGCAAGCTTCCCAATGAATTTGTGGTTGGCATAAGCTCATGAGAAAGGAGGAGCTGGGAAATAGTGTGCTCTAACAAAACTGGTAGCGATTGTGACAGCCAAGGTGCCCTGCTTAGCTGCAGAGGCATCTAATCTCCTTTTCAGAATTCAAAGCTTTTTGGTATCTGTGTTATTTGGTCTCCTTCCAAGCCTGAACCTTGTCTTTCATATTCATCTGGAAGTTCTCAGATTTAAGATTTAAACAGCAGAGCAATGAAACAGTGGCATGTGGCTCAGCATGGGTTGTACAAGTTTATGAAGATACTGGGGACAAGTTCTAGTGGCAGCCCTTGTTGTGTCTTCACTGTGGTAACAGATCAGAGCAGGTGGTGATCTCCAGTCTACTGAAGAGGATGCTCCTCCTCCATCACTCTGAGGATCCCAACTCTCTCTGGGAGGAGGTTATTGGGCATCTCTTGATCTCTGAAGAGGAGGCTGGTTGTCAGGGTGCCTGCAGTGTTGGTTAGCTCAACAGGTCAGGGTTTATGGGTAGGTGGGGAATAGTAGTCTCAGCATGCCAGAAAATGCAGGTGCTGTTCATGTTTCTCCAGGCTGAGATGCTGTCATGCAAGGGCATAGATTACTTCAGCTGTCTCATTATACACTTGTTAATCATTATTAAATGACCTGATTTGAAGGTATATTCCTATCTGACAACTGTAGAAATTAGGTTTACAACTCTCTCTTGAAAGATGATTTGCCTGGGTAATTTTCATTGGAATTCCCTAAAAATAGGGACTTCATTGACTTAGAAGGAAAGGAAAATCAAACTAAAATGTAAGGTAGTTTCAACTCATCAGTCTACTTATAGGCCAGGTCTGTGAAGTCCTTCTCCCAGATGCAGACCTATAGTCTGCACATGTTAAAATGTTGTACTAATTCAGGAGCTAATTTGTATGTTTAAATCTGTTGCCAGCTGTGATGCACAGGCTTGGATCCTCAGTGAGGATCACCTACATAAGACCAAAACCAGGAGCATGTGGGGAAAAGGGAAAGACTCACTACTGCATGGAGAGTTTTAGGCTTATGTTTTCTGGATTTGTCTGAACTCACTCCTCACCCCTGTGTTAAATGTCCTGGCAGTCCTGGTGCAGCCAGTGAGGGAGTCCCCTAATTGCAGGCACCAGCGCTCAAATGCAGCTAGCCAACTTGGGTGTGAGAGGCTGAGAAGCTTAGTAGATTGGGCTGAATCCATGTGCCTCCTCAGCAAGAGGATGGAGCCTTTGACACTACAGTATTGATTTGGAAACTGTGAGGGCCTCCTGCTGCAGTTCAGATGGTGAAATCAGATCTTGGAATAAATAAAATTGCATCAAGAGACACCCAGCTGCTCTCACCAGGCTCTTCTGAAGACAATTGGTCTGCAAGGCTCTGACTCTTGACTTCTTAACTCAAAAGGCAAAGCTGGTGATAACAGCTGATTGTAATTCTCCAGGAGGTTGTTAACTGGAATCCTTATTGATTCAGGATGTCAGGAAAACAGAAGTGCTTGAAAGATCAAGAGATGAGCTAAAAAAAAATTTGGAGAGGTTTACACTGTATGGACATATACTCAATATACTAAAACCATTTTATGACTCCATCATTACATAGCTAACAATTAATTGCATCAAAACAAGAAAGGACTAGATGGGGTTGGTCATTATGATTTGTTTTGTCTAAGAACGTTGATATTTATGCAAAACAACTGGAAAAAGGGAGGTGTAGGTATTTTGGATAGGTATTTTGGTTTGCACCTTGTATCAACCATCATTGAAGACACTTATCTTGCATCTCTTCCTCTTAGCTCCTAGAGAAAGGGAAGCAAAGCTCATTTAAATTACTTGCCAATTATTGCTTTTGCTGTTCAGCTTTATATGAGCTTGCACTTCTATCTATTAAAAAAAATATAAATCCTTTCTTTCCCTGAAGCATTATGGTGCCAGCCATTACAAAAACAAGCACTAAATAATTCTGGTCCTTGACAGAAGTGGTATGTAGGATCTTGGAAATAACACAGTGCTTTTCAGGGTCAAAGATTAGTGTTCATTTTGTTGAAAGAGAGAAAAAACAAAAAGACAAAAAGCATTTCAAATAGTCAAATTTAACCTGACATGGATTTAAGGATTTGGACAGGTTTTCTTACAGAAGAGAACAGCTGTGATATGTTACGTTGGAGCTATGTCTAAGTCTCATCTAAGATTTTTGCTAGGCTAAAGCTATAATGTTTTAGTGTTTGAAGGAAATCATTACTTACTACTTTACCTGCATCTCTGTATATTATTTTTTTCACTCCTCCCTTTCATAGAATCATTTAGGTTGAAAAAAGACCTTTGAGATCGAGACCAACCGTAAACCAAACAGTGCCACGTCCACCACTGAACCATGTCCCTAAGCACCATGCCTACACATCTTTTAAATACCTCCAGGGATGGTGACTCAACCGCTTCCCTGGGCAGCCTGTTCCAATGCTTGACAACCTTTTCAGTGAAGAAATTTTTCCTAATAGCCAATCTAAATGTCCCCTGGTGCAACCTGTCCTATCACTTGTTATGTAGTAAAAGAGACTGACACGCACCTCCCTACAACCTCCTTTCAGGTAGTTGTAGAGACTGATAAGGTCTCCCCTGAGCCTCCTTTTCTCCAGACTAAGCAACCCCAGCTGCTCCTCATAGAACTTGTTCTCTAGACCCTTCACCAGCTTTATTGCTCTTCTTTGGATGTGCTCCAGCACCTCAATGTCTGTCTCGTATTGAGGGGCCCAAAACTGAACACAGTATTCGAGGTGGGGCCTCACCAGTGACAAGTACAGGGGGGCAATCACTTCCCTAGTCCTGCTGGCTACATGTCGTGGTTTAACCCCAGTCGGCAGCTAGAACCACACAGCCACTCGCTCACTCCCCCTGCAGTTTGGATGAGGGAGAGTAAAAGTGAGGAAAAAAAACTTGTGTGTCGAGATAAAGACAGTTTAATAAATAGAGCAAAAGCCACACAGGCAAGCAAAGCAAGGAATTCATTCACTGCTTCCCATTGGCAGAAAAGTGTTCAGCCTTCTCCAGGAAAGCAGGGCTCCATCTTGTCTTGAGAAGACAAACACATTCACTCTGAATGTCCACCTCCTCCTTCATCTTCCCCCAGCTTTATATGCTGATCATGATGTCACATGGTGTGGAATAGCCGTTTGATCAGTTGGGTTCAGCTGTCCCAGCTGTAATCCCTCACAACCTACTCACTGGCAGGGCAGTATGAGGAGCAGAAAAGGCCTTGACTGCCTAGCAACAGCCAAAAACATTAGTGTGATATTATCACTGTTTCTCATCCCAAATCCAAAACATAGCACTACACCAGCTGCTAGCAAGAAAGTTAACTCCATCCCAGCTGAAACCACGACACCACACTATTTCTGATAGTGTGAAGGCTGTTGGCCTTCTTGGCCACCTGGGCACACTGATGGCTCATATTCAGCTGGCTGTCGACCAACACCCCAAAGTCCTTTTCTGCCAGGCAACTTTCCAGCCACTCTCCTCCAAGCCCATAGCATTGCATGGGGTTGTTGTGACCCAAGTTTAGGACCTGGCACTTGGCCTTGTTGAACCTCATATGTATCTCTCATTGATCCAGCCTCTCCAGATCCCTCTGTAGATCCTTCCTACCCTCAAGCAAATCAACACTCTTGCCTAACTTGGTGTCACCTGCAAACTTACTGAGGGTGCACTCAATTCCTTCATCCTTCATCCAGATCATTGATAAGATATTAAACAGAACTGGCCCTAATACTGAGCCCTGGGGAACACCACTTGTGACTGGTCACCAACTGGATTTAACTCCATTCACCACAACTCTTTTTTACCCAGTGAAGAGTATACCTGTCCAAACCCTGAGCAGCCAGTTTCTCCAGGAGAATGCTGTGGGAAGCAGTGTCAAAAGCTTTACTAAAGTCTAGTTAGACAACATCAACAGCCTTTCCCTCAGTCACTAAGTGAGTCACCTTGTCATAGAAGGAGATCAAGTTAGTCAAGCAGGACCTGCCTTTCATGAACCCATGCTGACTGGGCCTGATCACCTGGTTGTCCTGTATTTGCTGTGTGATGACACTCAAGATGATCTGCTCTATAACCTTCCCAGCACCGAGGTCAGACTGACAGGCCTGTAGTTCCCTAGATCCTCCTTGTGGCCCTTCTTGTAGATGGGATTGACATTTGCTAGCCTCCAGTCAACTGGGACCTCCCTGATTAGCCAGGACTGCTGATAAATGAAAGTGGCTTGGTGAGCACTTCTGCCAGCTCCCTCAGTACCCTTGGGTGGATCCCATCTGGCCCCATAGACTTGTATGCGTCTAAGGGGTGGAGCAGCTTGCTAACCATTTCCTCTTGGATTATGGAAGCTTCATTCTGCTCCCTGTCATCCAGCTCAGGGATCTGGGTACTCAGAGAACAACTGGTCTTACTTTTAAAGACTGAGGCAAAGAAGGCATTAAGTACCTCAGCCTTTTCCTCAGCCTTTATGTTTCCCCTCTGCATCCAATAAAGGATGGAGATTCTCTGTAGTCCTTTTGTTGCTAATGTATTTATAGAAACAATTTTATTGTCTTTTATGGCAGTAGCCAGATTAAGTACTAGTTGGGCTTTGACCCTTCTAATTTTCTCCCTGCATAGCCTCATGACATCCTTGTAGTCCTTCTGAGTGGCCTGCCCCTTCTTCCAAAGGTCATAAACTCTCTTTTATTTCCCTCCAGCTTCCAGACAAAACTCTCTGTTCAGCCAGGCCGGTCTTCTTCTCTGATGGCTCATCTTTCCGCACATGGGGCTGACCTGCTCCTGTGCCTTTAAGATTTCCTTCTTGAAGAATGTCCAGCCTTCCTGTACTCCTTTGCCCTTCAGGACTGCCTCCCAGGGGACTCTTGTCAAGCAGGCTCCTAAACAGGCCAAAGTCTGCCCTCCAGAACGCCAAGGTAGCAGTTCTGCTAACCCCCCTCCTTACTTCTCTGAGAATAGAAAACTATCATGTAGCGATCGCTGTGCCCAAGCTGTCCTCCAACTGTCACATCACCCAGAAATCCTTCTCTGTTTCCAAACAACAGGTCCAGCAGCATGTCTTCCCTAGTTGGCTCACTCACCACCAGTGTTTAGGAAGTTATCTTCCACACACTCCAGGAACCTCCTAGACTGTTTCCTCTCCACTCTATTGTATTTCCAGCAGACATTTGCTAAGTTGAAGTCCCCCGTGAGAACAAGGGCTAGTAATCATGGGACTTCTACCAGAATATTTCATCTGTAAAATTAGGTAGAGTGAGTCACTTTTACCCCCTTCCCCCTTTCCTGAGAGTGGGACATGACATTTTAAATGGCGTAGTCGGCAGGATTTCCCTCAGCGTTGTAAGGTCCTTGTAAAAGACATAAGCTTGTAGACTCTTAGGCAACAAGAACTGTGACCGTGCTTAAATTTTAATATAGAGAATAATTATATATCAATAAGTAGATAGATTATAGCATTGTAGAATTGATTAATAATATGCAGGTGGTAAGAACAATACTAGGCAACCATAGAAAAGTACTGCTCATTTGTCCTTTGTATAGCCCTTACCATGGCTGGCTTAAAACCCAGTCAAGCTGAATCAACAGAATAGCAAATGTAGGCAGTAGGCGTAAGACAGAATAATAGATAGGAAATAAGTGATTAACTTAGAAAAGGTTAGGTATTCAAAAATAGACATAGACTAAGCATATAACTAATAGAACATCTTAAGTTTCTAAGAATCCTACAGGTGAACTTTGATGAAGATTGTTTGAAGAAGATAAGAGACTGTGGTGACCAGAAACTGCACCAATGAGCTGCAACTTCAAAAGGGGAACTGGAACGAGATGACAAGAATCAGCTGAGACCGAGGAATTGTATGGACTTTTGAAATTACTGAAGAATAGAGAACTGAGAAGTCGTGAAGGAACACCCAGACCCTTCCAGACAAAAAATACCAATTATGTAATGTTGTTTCAACTGTATATATATGACATTATTCCTTGTCAGTCTTTGCCACTCACTGAGGTGACGGCCCAACTCTGAGTTGTCAATAAAGCACACCTAGAGGTACCCATCGTCTGGTGAAATTCTTTAACAGTCCTAAGGGAAGTGATCTCTCAGCTATAAACTGGGAGAGGTTTGAGCAGGGGCTAGCGCTTGACTGCTACCCGTATTAAGGGATATCAGTTCTCTATCTGACTGTGGACAGGGAGAATCGGGAAGCGGCCTCTCACCTATAAGCCGGGAAAGGTTTGAGCAGGAGCAAAGGCCTGACTGCTACCCATTGGCCGAAGGGATATTGGTTATCTATCCAACTGTGGACAGGAAGAATTGGGAAGTAATTTCTCAGCTATAAGCTGGGAGAAGTTTGAGCAGGGGCCAGTGCTTGACTGCTACCCGTATTAAGGGATACCAGTTCTCTATCTGACTGCGGACAGGGAGAATTGTGAAGAAATCTCTTAGCTATAAGCCAGGGGAGATTAGAGCAGTAGCAAGCCATGATGGCCCGAGAAATGTCTGTGCTTGACTGCTACCTGATTTTGGAAAAATTGAAGGAGTACAAGGCATGTCCTACTCCACCAGGAACAGGCTGCCCAGAGAGATGGTGGAGTCTCCGTCTCTGGAGACATTCAAAACCTGCCTGAACGCGTTCCAGTGCAACCTGCTCTGGGTGACCCTGCTCTGGCAGGGGGGTTGGACTAGATGATCTCCAGAGGTCCCTTCCAACCCCTGTCATTCTGTGATTCTGTCAATGGTCTGGGCCCACGATAATTGGCGTAATCCAGAAGCAGTGGCTAGTTCACTATCCTTGCAAGGGAGCAAAAGCTGCAATCGGGTAAAGGAAAAGCTATAGTGTGTGCTGTTTTAGGGGCAGCACTGACTGCAGCCCAAAAGGATAGACATCTGACTGGGCAAACAGAAGGGGAGCCAATCAGATCCTTGCAAGATCTGGTAAAATCTCTCCAGGATTGATTGGATGAGGAACATAATGCTACTAAAGTGATCAAATCCTTGCAAGAACAAATTGAAATTTTGCAAAGCCAATTAGCTGCTGAGCATAACACTACTCAGTGACTCCATGCAGCCCTGTTAGATGCCCTGGACTGAGAAAAAAATCTTATGGTCCAAACTAGAGGAGAATGAACAAGAAACCTGTGACCAGACAGATCTTAACTCTGTCCCAGGGGGCAAAAAGGAATCTGTTGTGGGGCTGAAGGAATTGAGAAAGGGCTTCCCCAGAGTGTAATGGATGGCCTGCTCACTGCAGCCCTAGAGAAGCTTATTGGAGCATGGAAAGACCAGGGGAAATTACTCCTCTAGACAGAGAAACCCTCCCGGCTTATAGCTGAGAAAGGCAGTGTGGAACTGAAATCTAACAAGATGGCAGTAACCTAACAGTCCAGAAAAAAAAGAGTGTGTGTGTGGGGGGGGGGGAATCAGAAAAAAAACAACTCTTGCTCAACCCTCTCCACATCACCAGCGGGAGGTGTGTGTGTGCAAGTTACCAGTGTGAGGGGAATCAGGGAAAAAAAAAACCTCTGTCTCCTGCTGTCTCCTGTTGTATAGATCTGTTTGCCTTTTTTTTTTATGGACCTCTTAGAGACACTCCACAGAATATCTGCTCTCTTGCCTTCTTAACCCTTTCTTCACTGTATTATGATTATTGTGGGTTTTTTTAAAGGAAACTCCCCTTTTCACTTCTCTACGAAATGCTCACAGTGAAACAGCCTGCTCAAGTTATAATAGCTGGCCCCTGGAGCCCCAGAGGGCACGATCAGCTTTGTCTCTGAAAAAGGCTTGTGATACAAATCCTGAAGACTTCCGTCAACATATATGCATGCGCAGCCACTGATGCTCACAGGAAGGACCATAGGATCCACATTAGATGGATCATCCCATCTTTTTAATTATTTTCTGCTTTATATATATTTTGCAGGTTATAAACAACCATCATGGGACTTATGTTTTCAACCATTGAAGGGGTTATTGCTTGTCTGATTCTGTTATGCTTGTTTTTGTACTTTATTAGGGAAAAATGGTGTGGGAGGAAGTTGTATTCTTACTTAATGTATGTATAAGCTTGTCTCAGTCAACTGAAAATTTGAATAAGCAGCCCAACATGCTTGGGAGTTGATACAAAGGTTTATGCGTATTTTGAACCATACGGACCAAGGGATATGTATCACCCTCCCCAGTTCTGCATCAGAAGGGTTATGAAAATATTGAAAAGTGATTTAAACAATCTTAACCAGAGAAAAACACCACATGGGGAATAATTGAGTCCCCTTTTCTTGACCAGAAGGAGGGCCAATCATGGAAAAGTACCAGGACATGGATTTAACTCCCAAGGCCTTTGTATCAACTCCTGAGCAATTCCATTTGGGAAAATTTATGGACCCAAACTTGTTATCAGTCTTTAACCAATAGTTCTAGTAAATTGTATTCCCAGTTAAATATGTATTAGCTATGCTGCTATTAAAAGGAC
Source organism: Rissa tridactyla (assembly GCF_028500815.1). Taxonomy (NCBI): domain Eukaryota; kingdom Metazoa; phylum Chordata; class Aves; order Charadriiformes; family Laridae; genus Rissa; species Rissa tridactyla. Next base: position 27,009,610 of record NC_071496.1, read on the forward strand.
ATGGGGTATGCGGAATGTTAAATTTGACAGGAGGAGAATGCTGTATCACCATCTACAATGCCTCCACCACTATAGAAGAAGCACACGCAAAGATGAAGGAGGTAGCAGCGCAGACCAGAAAACCTTTCCAGGCAATGCAGCCAGCAGATTGGTTTGATGGACTTAGCCCTGGATCATGAATTGCATCAATATTGAAGTCTCTCAGACTCACGGGGTGGGGAAGATGGCTTGTAAATATTGCCCTTATGATATCGTGTGGATTTTGTTTCTGATGCTAGGCCTTGTAGCAGTTAGATGCAAAATCTCTCGCTTTCTGTCTTCTGTTTCCTCTGTACCTGTCCACTATGTTCAGATCGCCACGGTGTGGTGTAAGAGACGACCTGTGATGTAAGGGACCGCTCGTAATTTTTCCTAAACAAAGCAGCCTGAAAAGACTTTTAATGTCTCAAATACTCGCAAGTACCAGGCCTTCTGCTCAAAGAACTGGTTCCGGTGAGGACAGGATTAATTTTCCCCCAGGCTACGACAAAGACGCAGATATTCCATCCCATGTGAGCCATGCCCAGTCGATAGCCGGGAGCTGCCGGGGGAGGGGACAGGAAGTCGTGGCTTGGGAGGGGGCTGGGGGTTTCCGGGTCCGGTCGGTGAGCGGTGGTACCGTAATCGTGTTTGTACATTCCTCTATCTGTGGTGGTGTTGTTTTCTTGTTTCCTTTGCTGTTCTGTTAAACCGCCTTTGTCTCAACCCACGAGTTTTGCCTTTTTCTTCGGATTCTTCCCCCACGGCTTGGATGGGGGGGGGGGGGGGGTGAGAGAGCAGCCGCGTGGTTCTTTGTTGCTGTCTGAGGCTAAACCACGACAAGCTAACACCTGCTTATCTCGTGTGAAAGAAAACTGGCGCATGAATGACCAGTTTTAAAGAAACAGAACAGAACAGCGCTGTTTTTTCTCCCGTGAAGGATGAGCTGTTTCTTCAAAAAAGACGTAACCCAGTGTAACCTTTGTCTCATTATCCGTGAAATGTATATTAAAGTTGACACCCCTGCATATGCTAATGAAGAATATCGAGATCATGCTAAACATATATGACTGTAGCTCTCGTCTCCCTGCCCAAATCATGCTACACGTCACCTGTGTGAGAAATAAGTTCCGGTCCGAATGAAATAGGCTCAGGCAGAATCCTCTGTGAAGCACATTTTTATTCACGTTCTTGCAAGAGTGGGTGACCTAGCAAGTAGGCACACTTCCAGTTCTTGAAACACACCTTTTTATTCCCTAATCCCGGCCGAATTTTTCCCTCCCCTGTTTCCCATTGGTTAGGTACTCCAAGGTTCACAGTCTCTCCAAGGCGCCTAAAATTCTTCCCAGATGTCTTGCCTCTGTTTACTTCTCTTTATGCTACACCTAAAGGGATTACCTGACTAGTTTATTTCTTTCCTTTTTGGTAAAAAAAAAATTGCTCAATGTCATTAGCCCTGGTTAAATGTTTGACTACCCTTCTAGACACTAATCCAGTAGGAATCAGTTTGTCCTTTTGTCTGTGTGATGAGAGATGTTCTACAAGCCTTTGCTGGAGCCTCTTTGTCTTAGTCATTCCCTTATCATGTCACCTCTGATGGAAACGGCTTTTCTCCTCTGCAAAAGCAATACCTGCCTTTCTTACAACTTCCCCCTTTCCTTTTTCATAATCTTATTGTCTTATGCATTTCTAGGGCATGGTTCCATATGAGGCCTCTAGGGCCGACAGCATGATGTTACATTCTTCTTCTTCTCGAGAGTTTTTATTTTCTTCTAGATGAAGCATTTTCCCAGGGTATGGGAGAGGGTCTACTTCCATTCGTTTCGTTAAGGCAGTTTCAATTAATCGTTGGACTAATCCTCGCACACAGGGAATGATACAGCATCCTACAGCCACTAACATTCCCGCTACCATTATAAGAGAAGTCAATATTGATACCACCATACCTTTCCATTTCCCAAACCAGGAATCCAGCCAACCTGTCAGTGAGGTGTCTATTCTGGAGTTCTCAGCTAACTCGTCAGCTAGAGTGGTGAGCCCTTGAAGGGCTTTAGTTATAGTACCATCTGGAGCTGTACTGTCTGGGATGAAGGTACAGCACCGATTCCTTAACATTACACACACACCTCCCTTCTCTGCTAAGATCATGTCCAGGGCGATCCTATTTTCCCATGCCATTCGGCTGGTTGCATCCAATTGTTCAGCTATTCCTTTTAATGCATCCCTGGTATAATTAATAAACCTCTGTTGGTTATAGTAAATCTAATTTATCCAATCTACATTTTTGTTTATAGTTACCCACCAGAAAAAGACAGACTCGAATCCTGCTCCTATCTGATTCCTTGCTTTGTGTTCATCTGGGACTCCTCTAGGGACTCCAATGGAATTTATATCTGTTCATCAAAGGATACACCTAAACTTCTTTTTACTCTATTGCCTGAGCTCAGGGATCCTGTTCCTTTCTCAAATGCTAGGGTGAATGGTATTGCCAATTGTACCATTCCACATGGACCTTTCCAGTTAGCCGGCAACACAGATCACAAGGTCTTCCCTCCACAATACCACCAGAGATCCGCCCGAGGCACTCGTATCGCTGAGTAGTTTCCTTTCACATCCTTGGTCACATTCAGAGTTTCAGTGCATAGGGTGAATTCCCCCACAGGTTTGGTAGCATTCACACCCTGCCGTGAGAGGCACGCTGGATGGTTACCAATTGCTGTGGAAAATGCTGGTGGCACTTTAACATCCCTAGACTCCAAGGCAGGAAACAGTAAGGAAAGTTAATGACAAGTCTCATTTCCCCAGGCGGTCTTTTCTTGGTATAATGCTATCATACACCACATCCCTACGGAATCTTTCGTCCACCCTAAGGGAAAAGGGACAATGTGTGCTGTGGGCCTTCCTGTGGCACAAGCAGAGCAATTGCTTTGGTTCAAACTATTAACAGTATATTTTACCCATTCTACCCAAGCATTTGTCTCACCGTACCCTGTCTCAATCCCAAATGTTTGTCTAAGGTCTTTAATCTCGGTAACCGTTACCAAAGCTGGATCATTCAGTGGTTCCCGCTGTTGTATTACTGGGAGTTTAGTAGTCATAGTTGTCCCTTCTGCTTAACTGCTGTTTTCCAGTATGTCTATTCTAAATCTTCCCCTTGGATCTCTTCCAGACACATCTGCTCCTATTCCATATATTAGGTTAGCTGTATCATCCACTTGGGTTATAGTTATCAACAGAGGATTACATTCTAAAAGGCCACACTCTGGGGAAGGTGATCCTTTGTAAAAATGTATTTTCTTTTTGAGAGAGTAATAATAAGAAGACTTAATCCACTTGTCATCAACGGTCCACCCTCCAATTTGGGTGGTCCACCACACTTCACTCCATCGGTCACAAGGTGCAGCCTCGTGATATCCCTCTGCGACCCTCCAAATTTCTGGGAACAGGTAACTGTTTTCACCACTCAACCATCTTTGGGCCTCTAGATTCCCACACTTCAGTACTTGACAGGCATCAAAGCGTACAGTCTGTGGGGTATTTCGTTTAGTGATATTTATGATAAGCCTAACTGGGTAATCTGGGTGCGCGCTTCGTATGTGATCTAAGCGTACACTCCAGCTTCCTAGTGGGAAGCACAACACCACCCCTACGACAAGTATCATCGCAAAATGCTTCTTAAAATTCATGGCGTACACAGACCCAACTGGATCATCCCGCCCCAACCCATGGCTTATTGTCTCTTTAGGGTTACTCGCAGCAGGCTGTCAGTAGAATGTACAGTCCACTGTTCTACCGGATCTGTTGGCGGGGGTTCAACTGGTCCTTTTAGCTGAGTGTAGTGAGTCCAACCCCTGTCGGCCATCCTCACTGCAGTCTCAGTGGTCAGTAACACTTGGAACGGGCCTTCCCATTCTGGTTGGAGCTTGATTTCCTTCCAGGATTTGATCAAGACCCAATCTCCTGGTCGGAAGGCATGGACTGCAAATTCCAGTGGTGGAGTTTGGGCAAGAAGTCCTTTATTTCTGAGGAGAGAGAAAGAAGACGACAACCCCAGAATATAGTTCTTAAGAAACACATCTTTAGTTTCAAAAGTGAGCAAGTCTTCTCTGTTACCCATATAAGGTAGTTCAAAAAGCATCTCATAGGGCGAGAGACCTGTATCTTTTCTAGGAGAAGTCTGGATCCTCAACAATGCTATTGGTAAACATTTAGTCCATGGTAATTTGGTTTCTAAAATTAGTTTCAACAATTGTCTCTTAATGGTCTGGTTCATCCTCAGCTTTTCCTGATGATGGGGGATGCTAGGGGACATGAAATTCCCACACTATGCTTAAACTTTCCAGAATTCCTTGAAGGATTTTAGAAGTAAAATGACTGCCCTGATCTGAGTTTATATTCTCCACTAACCCGTATCTGGGAATAATTTGTTCTAGTATTATGTTAATTACCCCTGCTGCAGTAGCTGACACCAAGGGGTAGGCTTCCACCCATCCAGTAAGACGGTCCACTAGGACTAAAAGATATTTTAGCCTGCCTATTGGTGGTAGTTCAGTGAAGTCTACCTGTATACTTTGGAACGGTCTCAAGCCGGGCTCTCCTCCTCCTGAAGATTGCTTTCTCAAGGCTTTCTTACAAATGATACATCCCTCACAAATTTGTTTGGCTATTGTGTATATGTGAAAGCATCTGTACTTCCACAAAACTATTCGCACATTGCATGCGTTCCCCAATGGCTTCCCTGTTGTAACAACACTGTCACTATTTCTCTCATTGTTCGTTGACCATTTCCCTTCCATCAGGCAGAATCCATTTACCACATTTCTCCACTGCCCCTGCTTCTGTCATTGCTTCTCCTGCCCCAAGGCTGCCACTTTTGCCACCTTGTCCGCTAATCTGTTTCCCCTTGCGGTAATTGAATTGCCTCTCTGGTGACCTTTAATGTGTACAACTGCTATTTCACTTGGTATTAATATATTAGCTAACACCTGCTTTGTAAGCTCTTCGTGTAAAAGTTCTTTCCCTTTGCTATTTACTAGTCCTCGTTCTTCCCAAATTTTACCAAAGGTATGCACTACCCCAAAGGCATAACGAGAGTCTGTATATATTGTTCCTTCCCCTTTCTCCAATTAATTTAAGTGCCTGGTTTAAGGCATACATCTCTCATGTTTGAGCGGACCATGCACTAGGTAATTTTTCAGATGCTTTTACTTGTTGGTGTCGCGTTAAAAGGACTAGTTTCGATATTTGTCTGTTAGAGTCCCAGGACTTTCACTGATTTACTATCAGAGTCCCACCAAAGGACTTTCACTGAATCAGATTCACAAATAATTGAAATTAGTTAATTTATTGAGAGTGACAGTTGCAGATTTGAGATTTATTTGAGATAAATTCACTAACTACAATAGCGCTAATTACTTAAGGTTAATATTGCTAGCAAAAATAATGATAGTACAAAAACCCGGGGTAACATTCACCAGAGGGTGAAAGGCGCAGCGCTTACTCAGAAAGGCGTCCCTGCCTGGGGTGGAGGAAGAGAACACAGCCCGTCGACTGGTCCATCAGGTATCAAGTTTCTTCTCTCCCAATTTAACAGTCATTTTCTCCATCCTTTTATCCCCAAAATTACGAGGTTTCCCTCCCCTAGGTGACGTGTAGTATGATTTGGGTGGAGAGACGAGTGCTATAGTCATATATGTTTAGCATGATCTCTAAAATCTTCATTAGCATATACAGGGGTGTCAACTTTAATATGCATTTCACAGGTAATGAGGCAAAGGTCAATTACCGGGCATGGTAGCCTCTCAAGGAAACAAAGAGCTACACAAGGTCTCTGTTATCTTGATTTTACTGTCTCTGTTGACAAAAAGCAGGGCTGTCCTGGCTCCCCAAGACTACCCCGTCATTTATGTATCCTGTGATAGCCAGACAAGCCTTCACTCCCCTGGGTTGCACAAGAGATAGCAAAGCCAGTCTTAATTGCTCTTTGAGCACAGAGACTTCACCTCATTATCCAAATTCCACAGTTGACTCACTCCATGCACCACCACATATCCATTACGCCTCTTTCCTTCTATCACTCTTGAAGAACCATCTATGAACAAATGAAGACCCCCAGATAGGGGTTCTTCCCTTAAGTCAGGTCATATCTTAGTCTGGTACTCAATTACATCTATGTATTCGTGTGTAAATTCTTCATCCTTTGCCTCTATTTTTCCACAAAAAGCTCGCTGGGTTAAGGCAAGGGCTGGTAGTTAAAATCGAATCATCCTTTTCAATTAAAATTCCTTCATACTTCAGTATTCTTGAATTGGTTAGCTGTTTTCCCATGGTTTGGGCTAAAATGGTTTTTACTTGGTGAGGGGTGCTACCTTCTATCATTCCCCTGGCCACCCTCGGGAGACCGTATCTAAGAGTTTAGATAATAGGCCACTGGCTGCCGCTTATCCCCCCCCACTCTTGAGTTCCTAACGCAGCCCCTTTGTCTACAGTTACAAATAGTTGAAAAGATTTCTCCAAAGAAGATAAGGCTAAAACTGGAGCTCTGGTTAGGCTCTGTTTTAAATCTTCCACTAAATCCTCCTCCTCTTCTGTCCAAACTGATACATTTGGTTCTTCAGCTAACAGTTGAGAATATAGTCCTTTAGTCTTTTGAGCATACCCCTCTATCCACAGTCTACAGTACCCAGTCAGCCCCCAAAATTTTCTCAATTCCCTCTTGGTCTTTGGCAGAGGTAAGTCTACTATTCCTTTGATCCTCTCAGGATTTATAGGATTTATTTTTTGACTCCCTTCACTGACTAGATGTCCCAAGTACTTCACTTCTGTTTCCACATATTGCAATTTTATTTTATTTTTTTTTTGAGACCCTCAAACCTTACTGTCCCAAAAAGTTCAATAACTTATTCGTGGCTTCTTTTACTTTGCCTTCTTCCTCCCCAGATAGCAATAAGTCACCCACATACTGAAGCAGGGCTACTCCCGATGGAGGTTTGAATTGTTCAAGCACTTGTTCTAACACTTGCCCAAACAAATTAGGGGATTCTGTAAATCCCACAATGATAACACCCTACTGGTGAACCTTGAGCTGCTGGTAGGAGTGGTTGGGGCAGTCCTCTTCCCCTGTTATTCACCCCTCTTCCTCGCCCCCAAGTAACAGTCTAGGGGGTCCCACTTTGGGGATTCAATTTCTTTGTCGATTGAAACATCACCGACAGTCTGGGCTGGGAACATATGAAATGGATTTGGGCGTCCCCGAATCCTGAATCTATTCATCTTGACCCAGCAAAAAGCATATTCACCTTCTTCTAATTCCTTATTATTCCTTATTATTCACATACATGTTTAAAGTCTGACAGACCTAGTCTTCATCAGATCCAAATTTGGGCCAAAATACACTAGGAGGTCTTATGGGTTCTTTGGTCCAAACAAATTCAAATGCAAATGCAAACATGTCCCCCCTGGGACACCTCTGGGATCCTCTAAGACAGACACAGGACCCCTAGGACACCCCTGGGACCCTTCCCAGGATGTCCACGGCCCCCCCGTCTGCCCCTGGCCCCTCTGGGATGCGGTCCGAACAAAACAAATCATTTTCTTTTTATCTTTATCCCTTGTACAAGAAGAATCATTCCAAAACCTCGACATTCTCCCCTAAAGGACTGTCTGGGGGAATGTTCCTGGGGTCTTTCTTATTATCCCCTTTTTCATCTCTAGGCCTAGAATCCTTATTTCCCATTCTGAACAGAGACTTTTCTTACACCCCTTCCTTTCGCTTCGTCCTTCTCTGGCTGCGCCCCTCGCGGGACTACAGAACCGCGGATCCAGACTCCACACTCGCTTCGTACTGCAGTACGTCTCAGTCACTCACACACAAGTCTCTTAGAATGTCCCGACCACCAAGGCAATACTTTAACAGTCTGATTTTTCTTACCTTGGTCCGTGCACGGAGTTGCCTGGTCATACTCTCTGTGCCTACTGCACCTATCCCTTTTCCCCCTGTGGTTCACAGAGTCTGCCGTCCAACTGGGTCTCGAGATCTTAGTCGATTCCTCCCGGAATCCCCGCCGACGATCCACGAGACCGTTGAAATCAACGGGATGCGTCTTCCCATCCTTCGGCGACAGGGACTCCCAAGAAGATGACTTCTGATCCCGGACGAGCCCCCAAATTGTGAGAAATAAGTTCCGGTCCGAATGAAATAGGCTCAGGCAGAATCCTCTGTGAAGCGCATTTTTATTCACGTTCTTGCAAGAGCGGGTGACCTAGCAAGTAGGCACACTTCCAGTTCTTGAAACACACCTCTCCACTTCCTAATCCCGGCTGAATTTTCCCCTCCCCTGTTTCCCATTGGTTAGGTACTCCAAGGTTCACAGTCTCTCCAAGGCGCCTAAAATTCTTCCCAGATGTCTTGCCTCTGTTTACTTCTCTTTATGCTACACCTAAAGGGATTACCTGACTAGTTTATTTCTTTCCTTTTTGGTAAAAAAAAAATTGCTCAATGTCATTAGCCCTGGTTAAATGTTTGACTACCCTTCTAGACACTAATCCAGTAGGAATCAGTTTGTCCTTTTGTCTGTGTGATGAGAGATGTTCTACAAGCCTTTGCTGGAGCCTCTTTGTCTTAGTCATTCCCTTATCATGCCACCTCTGATGGAAACGGCTTTTCTCCTCTGCAAAAGCAATACCTGCCTTTCTTACACCTGGAGGGGGGAGAAACCAGAGACGAAACTGCCCCTAGGAGCGGGCGAACATAAAAGGGGGAAGACTTTCCCTGAAGAAAGAAGATTTTTGCCTGGGAAGATTTTTCCCTGAAGAGATTTTACACAGAGGAGCACTTAATGCTGGAACCAGGACTGGTGATCTCTCTGCCTCTCCCTCTCTCATTCTGCCTCTCCCTCTCTGTTGTATACCTGTTGCTAATTAACGCAATGCATACCTTACCACTTGCCATAATTTGTTACATACTTAACCAATTATCGTAGACCTGGTTACTAACCTAATAAATGTTTGTATATGGACCTTGAGATTTGTCTCACCTCCGTCTGCGCCACTGGGGATTTACGAATTTGAGTCACTTATCCCCCCCTCTTTCCTAAGAGTGGGACGTGACAAGTGGTAGTGTGCACTTCAGCAGTACCCAGAGTATCTTAAAATGTGTTCAGTTATTGCTAAATAATTCTGAAAAGGAAGTAGCAAACATAATTCAGATGCATGAAAAGCTTTACAAGTGAAGAAAGATTTCCAGATTTATTTCTGGAATTGTACACCAGGTATTAAAGTACAACAAATACAAAATAATGCTAAAAAAAAACCCTCAGTGTTTATGTACAAATATTAAAATCAATGCAACAATAGTGACTTTCTCTTGAACATCTGATATTATAAACATGTTCTGATTGTCACTAAATTTGTTGTTATGCACAGGGTACTTTGAATAACTGGAATCTCTGTTTTATTAAGAGGACTATAACCATACCTACTGTATTTTACAATTGATAGTATTTTTGTTTTTCCAATGAAAAATAGGAATAAAAAAATAGTAACCTTGTCATTTTATAAATTACTGTATTTAGTTTCCCCATCTGTAGACAATGTGCTTGTAGTGCTGGGCTAATAGTGTCCCTGTTGGTCAGTTTATCCATTAGTTTACATTCAAAGTTGAAATATTCACCTAAAAACTTTGGTTAAATTAAGTAGTATTACTATGTTCTACTTGATCTGGAGTTTCCATACATTTTTGACCCTCAGTTTTAAAAATTAAAAACAGGAAACAATTGCACAATTCATTGACCTAATAGTACACAATTTAGTATCCTTCAAGTAAATTCAGCAGTTTGACCATGACAAGAGGAAAACTAAACATTTAAAAACCTATCATGAGATGATGACATATGAGTAACCAAAGTATTGCTATAATCACAGCACCAAGTTACACTTCTAAATGAATCAGCTATCCTCTTCAGATTCCCTGTAAATAAAAAGGATACATTTACCAACGCTGCAATTGCCCATTATGGATTTTTGGTTTGTTTGTATGAAGAAAAAGTATGGCAGAGGACAAAGAATTCATCACAGTTTGTTATAAGAATTGTGCTTCACCATCAAAGAACCAAGGCAATATAATTTCTTCACATGGTTGCAATTCAGTTATCTTCATGCTGACTTTCAAAACACAATTCTTTTAATAAACAGTAACAAGTTCTCCATTTTAAATGTTTAAACTGAGAGAAAAATAATTAAGTCCAGCTTCTAAAAGAAAAATTCAATAAATAGCTATTTTACATGGATAAAGTCATAGTGGTACAAATTTATAAATGTCACATCAAGCATGCACAAAAATGTTGCTATACACAGAAGTAGTCAGAAAATATTGAAATAGATATCTAAAAAGATATGAAGAATTTACATATTTACAAAATCTTGCAAATTATTGCCTCATTTTAACAAGGAATTAAAAGTAAATTATATCACCTAGCTAGCCAACAGGCTAAATAAGATCAGCATTTAAAAAAAATAAAAAAAATAAATCTATCAGACTAGCTGGAATTCATTTTTCTCTCATCATTTTCTGAATTTTGGTCAAAAGTCTTTATTAAATAACTAAAGTGTCCATTCAACTTGCTGACAACCCAAACCTTAGACAAGTCTCTGTCTACATTAAGAGCCCAGCAATGCATAGATAAATTGAATATATTACCGCATCAGCTAATGAGAATGGGCATGTTCATTTAAGTGCAACTGGTATAAGCATTCAGTCATCTTTGTATAATGATTTTTATACAGACCAGCCACTCACTGTAAACCCATATACTTGAATGTATAACAATGAAAGATTATGGCCAGTATTTTACAAAGTTACATAAAATATGTTGATTCATAAACAAAAGAAACAAGGTACACAGTTCAGCACAAAACACAGCAACAAGAAGCTGACAACTTGGCTAAAAATGTCAGAGTACAACACAGGGCCAAGGCTACCCATTATTTACTGTGTACTTACTAGAATTACATATTTCAGATGTATAAGTTAAGAACTGATTACAAGATTATCTTTACTTTTGTCCACTGTGCTAAACTAATTTGCTTTAATATGGTAAATGTGCTATTGCATAAATACTTCAAAGCAATCTTCATTACAATGCTGTAATGAAAACTCCATATGCTGCATCCAAAACTCAAGATGTCAATGCAGTTCACAGTATGCATAATAAATACCCTCTTCCCTTTCAAATATTAAAGTCACTACTTTCTAATTACTCAGCATAACCTTGAAGCAAATATTACAAATATCAACAATGCAAGCTTAATCACTTCAATAATGAGAACAAGTTAGTATTCAATTTGTAATACAAACAGTGCAAAGAAAAAGTATGGAGGGAAAGGAGTAATTCTACTGAAGTAATGTTCTCCTGCAAGAATTAGAACAAACATTTGCAAGACAAACTTTGTGGATGGCTAAATTGCATTCAGTGTTCAAAATTAAAGTTTACTGAAGTTAAATATTGTTTTTATGGAAAATGTTTTTACTTGTCCTTTCCTAATTGACCAAGGTAGCGAAGTGCCATTTTTGAGCCAATGCCTTGCCAAAACAAATAAACGCAATCCACACTGAAGAAAAACTTTCAAATACATACTTCAAGGTTCTACTACTTCTATATAAACTAGATATTTCCTCAAAACCGTAACACTTTGAACTGCAGTGCTCCAAACAATTTAAGATGTCTTCCAAAATGTAGACTGTTTGTTTAGTGGCTAATCCTAGACTGTGCAGACTGTAGCTTTATACAACATCAGCTGCCTTAGGACAGTTAAGTTACACAGGTGCATTAATCTCCAAAGTTGTGGACAAAACCCATCTGAATACAATAGCTTAAAATGCATCTGTTTAAGCCAGTAAGTTTAAAGTACCTAAAGGGGCCCTACAGGAAGGATGGGGAGGGACTCTTTATCAGGGAGTGTAATGATAGGACATGGGGTAACAGTTTCAAACTGAAGGAGGGTAGATTTATATTGGATATCAGGAAGAAATTCTTTACTGTAAGGGTGATGAGGCAGTGGAACAGGTTGCCCAGAGAAGTTGTGGAGGCCCCATCCCTGGAGGTGTTCAAGGCCAGGCTGTATGAGGCTTTTATCAGCCTGGTCTAGTGGGAGGTGTCCCTGCCCATGGCAGGGGGGTTGGAACTAGACGATCTTTAAGGTCCCTTACAACCCAAACCATTCTATGATTCTATACCTCTGGCAGCATAATTACTTCTGTGTAAGGTAGACATGGCCTATAATTTTGCAACAGCATCCAAGTGTAGGTCTTCATACTTTACTCATGTTAAGTCCCTTATGCTAGCTTCCACCAAGATGAACTTGCTGGTTTTTAAACTGAAGTGCTCTAGTTTAGTATCACGTGAGAGAAGATTCCATTTAAAAAACATCCTTGCATGTTTGTGCAGTTTAAGTTAAAGAAACCCATCCCTGCCTTTATAAGAAAAGAAAAAAGCTACATTGAGCAGGGATCAGGATCAGTACCTGTAAACATTGTTATTACAATGCATCTGTTATGGCAAAAGTAACTTAGACCAAAAAGCCACTCCAATCAGTTCAGAACTTCTGTGCTGGTTTTAAAATGGTGGCCTCTGTCTACAGGCTTTAAAAAAACAAAACAAAACTGAAGCAGAGCTTAAAGCTGCACCACAGAGTTATCTTAGTCCCAAACTCCCCTAAACATTTCCACATTTATGGACTGAAAAAAGAAATTACTCTTGATAAATCAAGATATAGTTCTATACATAAAAAGACATCACTGATGTCAGAGTTCAAACTTCCAGTGAAAGACTAAGCAAACCTGATAGCTCCCATCAAGTTTACTACTACTGCATAAAGTACACACTATTTGTTTAGTTTTCCACAGTCATTCTGAGTGAAGGGCAGTATGTTGGTGAAGAGCATGAGCATGGGTGTTGATAAAATCATTTGTCTCATTTGCAGATAGACTGCTAAAGTCAGCCACTGAAACAGCCATTTTAGCACTGGTAATATGGTGTGTGCGGTTCTCAAAGTCCACACCAAGGTTATTTACAGAGACATCATTCATGAAAGATTCTGGGACAGCAATTCCCATTTTCAGTCTCTTCGCAGGTCTTTCTGTCTCCTCACTGCACATGTTCATTGGGTTTAGCTCTGAATGATAAAAGCCAGTCTCAAATAAATTAAAACAATCACTTTCACCATTGCTAGGCAAGTTAAGTAATTCTTCTGTTCCAACAGGCACATGATTAACTGGTGCTCGGGGTAAGCTGTCCATAGGAGGAAAGGCATCATCCAGGCAGTTCATATCCGAAGTGTGGCAGACTGTAGCTACACTGTTTGTCAATGCTGGAAAAAGAGATGAACACAAAGTGTAAATGAAATAGTAGTTTATATAGTTACAACAAAAAGGGGCTTTATTTGTTTTGGGGTCTTTTTGGTGGTGGTGGGTTTTTTGGTTGGTTTTTTTTTTTTTTTGTCTCTCCTCCTTCCCTTGATTTACCTGTCAACTCATTGGCAGTGATAGAGTTCAGAATGCTTAGCTGTTGATCAGGAATGGTTTCTGTTCGAGTATTAGAGGCTGAAGAATGTACTGCTCCACCAAGGGCTTCTGCTTCATCTACCAAACGATCCATGTAGTCCCTTAAAGAACATAGCATTCATAATGGGTTATTTAACAGGAAAACAAGGCCTAAAAATGATGATGGATTTAATTTCAGTTGCCATAGACACTGCAGCATTACACTGCAACGATGGGAAGAAAAAAAAAAACAAAAGCCTTCTACATTTATGATTTGCCACAGAAAACATATTCCAAGAATGTTTTACTTACGTAACTCCTGGATGATGGTTATATCTCTTCTTTCCAAATCTTGTTTGCTGAGCAAAGTAATCATAACGTTCTGACTTTTTCCACATGTAATAGAAAGCCACACACTCAGCAACTGTTCTGGTTCTTACCTAAAAGAAGACAAGAATAACTGAGAAGACTAATACAAAGAATTATGTTTTGTCATCTCCCCAGTCCCCATATTCCTGCAATATTGTTAGTTTTACTGTTCTAGTATCTGGAACAAACCAATTAAATCAGGAGACTTGAAAACAGATCTACAGTTTCAAATTTCTTTACGGAGAAAGTGGTCAAACACTGGAACAGGCTTCCTAGAGAGGTGGTCGATGCCCCATACCTATCAGTGTTTAAGAGGCGTCTGGACGATGCCCTTAACAACACGCTGTAACTTTTGGTCAGCCCTGAAGTGGTCAGGCAGTTGGACTAGATGATCACTGTAGGTCCCTTCCAACCGAAATATTCGATTCTATTCTAAATAAGTATTACATCTGTTTTATTGTATGCATTATTGTTGTTTGGTTTTATTTGTTGGGTTTTTTTTTTTAAACTAGATTGAAACTGTATCTTTTATCTGAAGAACTTCAGTTCATAACCTACATAACAATTTGTTAAACTATAAGACAGACTCTCTCTTAAGATGGAAAAAGCTGAGCAAATCAATAACCTAAGAGAAGTGAAGCAGAAAAGACTTTGGGTACTTAGACAAATTCTGGTCCATAGTGACAGATAAATCAACTCATGTGCTTTGTTGCATATTGGAAAAAATTTTTTTAATTATTTCTTTGTATCTCTGGTGAATTACTGTTTAATGGTAAGGTCCATATAAAATTTGAACCACCCAAACATTTATCATAGGGCAGGTTAAGCCAAGTGCTGAGCAGGTGTCCTGGTTCCAGCAGGAATAGGGTTAATTTTCCCTAGACTCTGTCAGGGAGGCAGGGACAGGGTATTCCACTCCACATGAGCCGTGCCCACCCTGAGCTGCAGGGGGAGGGGGCAGGAAGTCGCTGCTTGGAGCAGGTTTGGGCCTCCTGGGTCCGGTTGGTAAGCAGCGGTTCCGTAATCATGTTTGTATATTCCTCTATCTGTGTTATTGCTGTCGTTTTTTTGTTCCCTTTGCTGTTCTGTTAAACTGCCTTTGTCACAACACACGAGTTTTGCCTTTTTCTTACGATTCCTCCCTGTGTTGGGGGAAGCTCGACAGAGCAGCACGTGGTTCCTTGTTGCTGAGGCTAAACCACGACAGGCCTTTTTGGCGCCTAACATGGGGCTCAAAGAGTTGAGATAATGACAAATCCAACTAGAGCTTGTAAAGACAAATTTGTTGTGTGCATTTATTGTATTTGGTAAATAGTCACTGGTCACCATGTTTGTTCTCATGGCTGTGCTATGTAAATTCCTATATGGTTTATATACTCCCTGTAATGCTGTTTATCACCTCTGGAAGAGGGATCAGGATTATCATTCTGCTGTCCTGTGCAAGATCAGCTTATGATATGATAACATCACTTGTTAGACAGTTATTTTAGGGTGTTTATGTGGTGTTGCTGTCCTGCCCATACCTTGGGCACCGTCTCTCAGAATTTATTAATCACACCCAGTCTAGGGAGGAAGGGGGGGGGGAACAGGCCAATGACACGCTTCCCCCAGCTCTTTTGCCTCCCTTTTCTCCTTCGGGTCAGGTATGACAGCTTTTGAGAATTTTGAATAACCTTGGGATGCTCAAACCAGCATGTTCCTATTGTTATGTCTCCTGAATGCGTTCCAGGTCCTGTTTAGGGTTAAACAGCTATTTAAGACTACCACCCAGAGATCTGCCCTGAGGCTGGATAGTCAGGGGTGGCATGGCACGTGGGAGAACATGGGCAGGTACCTAGAGAACTTCACCCCTGAACAATTACAGGACCCTAACAGAGTGGTAGAATATCTGAAGGGAAAAATGCTGTGGCTATTCCAGAGAGGCACAACTCACCAGACTGTGCTGGGCCCTGGACAGTAGCTACCAAGCACTGCCCAGTATTATGCAGCACCCTCAGGGGAAAGAGAGGGAAACCAGACCAACAGACACTGCGACTACTGCAACCCCTGCGACAGACACTGCGGCTGAACCAGGGAACCAACCCGTGCCAGTATCAGTTGCCCCCATACAGAAGAAGAAGTACATGAAGAAATCAGTTCGCTTAGTAAGGGATGACAATGAACCAGGGTCATCACGAGAGCAGGAGGAAGAGGCAGAACCAGAGATAATCACCTGATCTCTATCCTTGAGTGAGCTGCGGGATACACGAAAAGATTTTAGCTGACTTTTGGGCGAGCACATTGTCACCTGGCTGCTCCGGTGCTGGGATAATGGGGCCAGTAGCCTGGAATTAGAGGGTAGGGAGGCCAGGCAGCTGGGATCCCTGTCTAGGGAAGGCGACATTGACAAGGCAATTGGGAAAAAGACCCAAGCCCTCAGCCTCTGGAGGCAACTCCTGTTAGGCGTGAGGGAGAGGTACCCCTTCAGCGAGGATGTTGTATGTCAGCCAAGCAAGTGGACTACCATGGAAAGAGGTATCCAGTACCTGAGAGAATTAGCCGTGCGGGAGATGATTTATTATGACTTGGACAATGCAGACTTACCCACAGAGCCTGATGAGGTGCAATGCACAAGGCC
Organism: Rissa tridactyla; assembly: GCF_028500815.1. Lineage (NCBI taxonomy): Eukaryota > Metazoa > Chordata > Aves > Charadriiformes > Laridae > Rissa > Rissa tridactyla. The sequence continues at coordinate 27,026,151 of NC_071496.1, forward strand.
CATGTGGCGGAAGTTTGTACGGAGCGCACCATCATCATATGCCAACTCCCTGGCAGTAATGGAATGGAAAGGCGAAGAGGGACCAACGGTGGATGAGGTAGCTGGCCGGCTCCGGCGATATGAAGAAAGTCTCTTTTCCCCCCTTGTCTCAGCTGTGGAGAAACTGTCGCGGAAGGTCCAGCAACTTGAAGAGAATATATCCTACTCCCCACCTGCACGGGCCAGCATCTCGGCTATTAGAAGCAGGCATTTCCCCACTCAAGAGAGAGAGTACAGAGGGTACACACCACGAGGCACCCTGTGGTTCTACCTGCGGGACCACGGAGAGGACATGAGGAAGTGGGATGGACAACCTACTTTGATCCTGCCGACACGGGTACAGGAGTTGCAAGGAAGGACAACCACAAAAGGGGATCCCTCCAGGAAAAGTGCCGCCCCAGTTTCCAGCGGGCAGTTCCCCAGACAGAGCAGAAGGCCTGATCTTGCTGCTGATCCTCCTGAAGGAACTTCCAAGTCATTTCTGCAAGAAGTGAGTAACGGATACTATGACCAGGATTAGGGGGGCCCTGCCTCCGGCCAGGTGGGGGAAAGGGACAACCGGGTTTATTGGACGGTGTGGATTCGATGGCCTGGCACATCAGACCCACAGGAGTATAAGGCTCTAGTGGACACGGGTGCGCAGTGTACTTTAATACCATCAAGCTATAGAGGGGCAGAACCCATTTGTATTTCTGGGGTGACAGGGGGATCCCAAGAGTCGACTGTACTGGAGGCAGAAGTGAGCCTAACTGGGAATGAGTGGCAAAAGCATCCCATTGTGACTGGCCCAGAGGCTCCATGCATCCGTGGTATAGGTTACCTCAGGAGAGGGTATTTTAAGGACCCAAAAGGGTACTGGTGGGCCTTTGGCATAGCTGCCTTGGAGATGGAGGAAGTTAAACAGTTGTCTACCTTGCCTGGTCTCTCGGAGGACTCTTCTGTCGTGGGGTTGTTGAGGGTCGAAGAACAACAGGTGCCGATTGCTACCACAACGGTGCATCGGCAGCAATATCGCACCAACCGAGACTCTCTGATTCCCATCCATCAGCTGATCCGTCAACTAGAGGTTCAAGGAGTGATCAGCAAGACTCGCTCACCCTTTAACAGTCCCATATGGCCGGTGCGAAAATCTAATGGAGAGTGGAGGCTAACTGTAGACTATCGTGGTCTGAATGAAGTCATGCCACTGCTGGACATGCTAGAACTGCAGTATGAACTGGAGTCCAAGGCAGCCAAGTGGTATGCTACAATTGATATAGCGAATGCATTCTTCTCAATCCCTTTGGCAGCAGAGTGCAGGCCACAGTTTGCTTTCACTTGGAGGGGCATCCAGTACACCTGGAATCGACTGCCCCAGGGGTGGAAACACAGCCCCACCATTTGCCATGGACTGATCCAGACTGCACTGGAACAGGGTGAAGCTCCAGAACATCTGCAATACATTGATGACATCATCGTATGGGGAAACACAGCGGAAGAAGTTTTTGAGAAAGGGAATAAAATAGTCCGAATCCTTCTGAACGCTGGTTTTGCCATAAAACGAAGTAAGGTCAAGGGACCTGTGCAGGAGATCCAGTTTTTAGGAATAAAACGGCAAGATGGACACCGTCACATCCCAATGGATGTGATCAACAAAATAGCAGCTATGTCTCCACCAACTAGTAAAAAGGAAACACAAGCTTTCTTAGGCATTGTGGGTTTTTGGAGGATGCATATCCCAGATTACAGTCAAATTGTAAGCCCTCTGTATCAAGTAACCCGGAAGAAGAATGATTTTAAATGGGGTCCTGAGCAACGACAAGCTTTTGAACAAATCAAACAGGAAACAGTCCATGCAGTGGCCCTGGGGCCAGTCCGGGCAGGACAAGATGTTAAAAATGTGCTCTACACCGCAGCCGGGGAGAACGGCCCTACCTGCAGCCTCTGGCAGAAAGCACCAGGGGAGACTCGAGGTCAGCCCCCGGGGTTTTGGAGTCGGGGATACAGAGGATCCGAAGCCCGCTACACTCCAACAGAAAAAGAGATATTGGCAGCATATGAAGGGGTTCGAGCTGCTTCGGAAGTGGTTGGTATGGAAGCACAGCTCCTCTTGGCACCTCGACTGCCGGTGCTGGGTTGGATGTTCAAAGAAAGGGTTCCCACCACACATCATGCAACCGATGCTACATGGAGCAAGTGGATTGCACTGATCACACAGCGAACTCGAATGGGAAACCCCAGTCGCCCAGGAATTCTGGAAGTGATCATGGACTGGCCAGAAGGCAAGGATTTCGGAATGGCACCAGAGGAGGAGGTGATGCGTGCAGAAGAGGCCCCACCATATAATAAACTGCCAGAAAATGAGAAGAAATATGCCCTGTTCACTGATGGGTCCTGCCGTATTGTGGGAAAGCATCGAAAGTGGAAGGCTGCTGTGTGGAGTCCTACACGACAAGTTGCAGAAGCCAGTGAGGGACAGGGTGAATCGAGCCAGTTTGCAGAGGTGAAAGCCATTCAGCTGGCTTTGGACATTGCTGAGCGAGAAAAATGGCCAGTACTTTATCTCTACACTGACTCATGGATGGTGGCAAATGCTCTGTGGGGGTGGTTACAGCAGTGGAAGCAGGGCAACTGGCAGCGCAGAGGCAAACCCATCTGGGCTGCTGAGCTATGGCAAGATATTGCTGCCCGGATAGAGAATCTGGTTGTGAAAGTACGCCACGTAGATGCCCATGTGCCCAAGAATCGGGCCACAGAGGAACATCAGAACAACCAGCAGGTGGATCGGGCTGCTAGGATTGAAGTGGCTCAGGTGGATCTGGACTGGCAACATAAGGGTGAACTATTCATAGCTTGATGGGCCCATGACATGCGTTGCAGTCAAGCAAGCCAAGCAGTTAAAGCCTCTTTGGTATGGAGGACGATGGCCGAAATATAAATATGGGGAGGCCTGGCAGATTGATTATATCACACTGCCACAAACCCGTCAAGGCAAGCACTATGTGCTCACAATGGTGGAAGCAACCACCGGATGGCTGAAAACATACCCTGTGCCCCATGCCACTGCCCGGAACACTATCCTGGGCCTTGAAAAAGCAAGTCCTGTGGCAACATGGCACCCCAGAGAGAATTGAGTCGGACAACAGGACTCATTTCCGAAACAGCCTCATAGACACCTGGGCCAAAGAGCATGGTATCGAGTGGGTGTATCACATCCCCTGTCATGCACCAGCCTCTGGGAAGATAGAACGATACAATGGACTGTTAAAAACTACACTGAGAGCAATGGGTGGTGGGACTTTCAAACACTGGGATACACATTTAGCAAAGGCTACCTGGCTAATTAACACCAGGGGATCTACCAATCGGGCTGGCCCTGCCCAATCAAAACTTCCACATACCGTAGAAGGGGATAAAGTCCCCATAGTGCACATGAAGAATATGTTAGGGAAGACAGTCTGGGTTAGTCCTGCCTCAGGCAAAGGCAAACCCATCCGTGGGATTGCTTTTGCCCAAGGACCTGGGTGCACTTGGTGGGTGATGTGGAAGGATGGGAAGGTCCGATGTGTACCTCATGGGGATCTGATTTTGGGTGAGAATAGCCAATGAATCAAATTGGGTGTTGTTAATTGCTAAATAACCCTGTCACTGTATGTCCCTCATTACTATAATTGCTATCAGTTGTACTACAGTAAGAATCACCCAAATTAAGGACCTTGATAAAAAAAAAAATAAAAATTGAGTAAAGCACAGCAATGATGGGATCAGAACTGACCTCAGCAGCTGGCACCCAGCAACCTCCTCAAGATCTACATCTTCAGCCCATGGACTGTGGGCATGAGCCGCACCAGGTACACCAGCCACAAGCTCCAAAAATACAGCATGCAACAGGCCAGCACCACGCAGCATCTCACCTGCCCCGAGAGACTGTTCTAACAGATGGAGCCCAAAGTCATGGATTAAATGAACCCAACGGACATTTTAGAGGGATAGCCCACAGACTAAGGGCATTATATCTGTATGTATATGTACGTGTGTGTGTGTGTGTGTGTATATATATATATATATATATATATTTTATATAAGACAGGGGAAAGTGGTGGCAATTCATTGGAACCTGTAAGATCTGGGCATGACATAGATGGTATGGAATAAGGGGTGGATAATGTCCTGGTTCCAGCAGGGATAGGGTTAATTTTCCGCAGGCTTCGGCAGAGACACAGGTATTCCATCCCTCAGAGCTGCTGGGGAAGGGGGCGTCCCAGGTCCAGTTGGTGAGCGGTGGTTCCATAATCATGTTTGTATATTCCTCTATTCGTGTTATTACTGTTGCTTTTTGTTCCCTTTGCTGTTCTGTTAAACTGCGTTTGTCTCAACCCATGAGTTTTGCCTTTTTCTTCCGATTCTTCCCCATGTTGGGGGAAGCTCGAGAGATCGGCACATGGTTCTTTGTTGCCATCTGAGGCCAAACCACAACAGCAGGACTATCTGTTGTTGAACAGCAACCACAACCCTATAAAGTACCTGAAATACAACAAAAACACTGGTCTCCTAAAGAAACAACTTGTGGTTTAACCCCGACCAGCAACTAAGCACCACAAAGCTGCTTGTTCACTCCCCAGGAGTGGGGGAAGAATTGGAAGTATAAGAGTGAGAAAGAAACTCGTGGGATGAGATAAAGACAGTTTAATAATTAAAGAAAAAAAAGTTTACATTGTTAAAAAAAAAAGGAAAGAAAATAAAAACCAAGAAAAACAAGCGACACAAACTAAAAGAATTGCTCACCACCAACCAATGCCCCACCAAGTCCCCAAACAGCAGCAGCCCCACCAACCTTCACCCCCCAGTTTTATTGCTGAGCATGATGTCAAATGGTATGGAATATCTCATTGGTCAGTTGGGGTCAACTGTCCCAGCTGTCTCCGCCTCCCAACTTCTTGCACACCTCCAACCTACTTGCTGGTAGGGCAGTGTGAAAAGCAGAAGAGGCCCGAGTCTGTGTAAGCACTGCTCAGCAGTAACAAAAACATCCCTGCATTATCAACACTATTTTCAGCACAAATCCAAAACATAGCCCCATACAAGCTACTATGAAGAAATTTAACTCTATCCCAGCCAAAACCACTACAAAACCTCAAAGTGGTATCAAAATATAGAGATGTACAGAAAGTTTGGAAACATCCATATTGTCAACTGTATCAAATGATACATGATTAAAAAAAAAAAAAACAAACAAAAAAACCCAAACACACACATGAAAAACTAAATTCCTATTCTTCAGGCAGAGAGGAGTCAACCAGAAGAAATCCAGATCAAGACTATAACTCCTTCGTTTGCCAGAAACCAGAGTACTGATGGATGACTACACTTTCTGAAAACACAAAGAGCTAAGCCTGTTTCTGTAGAATTACACCTTCCTGGTGACAAAAATAACAAAGATGCATTTCCATTGTTATGGAAATATTATACTTCTAGGAGAGGCAGGCATTTAAACTAAATTATAATATAAATGCATAAATGGAAGTACTGTCAACATAAGTTGATTTCAGAGATAATATATTGACTCATCTTGCAACACCTAGCTTTTCCAATGACATCGGAGGTAAAATCAGCACAAAAATGCCAAGCTGTTTTTAATATATTGGTTCTTATTTCATTCTTATGCATGACTTCTGAAAAACGCATTGCTTTTACAAATTTTCAGCATCTTATCATCTACCAATTCTTCCATTTAACTAAAATACTAACCTTGTTTTTCTGTATGAGATGAAAGTCTTTTCCATAAATCAGAAGTGCATGTTCAAAGCTTCTGCATTCTTCTTCTGTCCATGCTGTCATCTCTTCTAGACAATTGCAAAAGTAGCATGATAAAGTTATTTTCACTCACTAACCTTTTACAGAGAAAAAAATATTCTTGTTGCTAATGCATGAATATCCAAACACACTATAAGAAACCCAATAATTGTTATTTAGACCCATGTTGTTTCCTCTACTCTACAGATATCCTACCTGAAATCTAACATTCTTGTTTATAGAGACTCATAATAAAAGTCTGATTTCTGAAGTCTTTTATCCTAGAGGACAAAGGACATTCAAAAGACTTGATTTATTATTTCTTACGAAGTTCGTCATTCAAAAAAAATAACAAGATTTGATAACAGCACTGAGATATCAGTGTTTCTCTGAATATTTCTTGCATCAGATACAAAGAACAGTGGCTGTTGGGGGGGGGAGGGGGGGAAGAGTGAAGGAATGTCCTGGTTTGAGCAACACAGGACTAATTTCTCTGCTAATGCTGGGGAAAACTCCACTTTTGGAAGGCTCTGGTGTCTGAGTTCATGACAATATTTACTTTATAGCCAGCTAGGCTATGTCGGTTTCAAGGTCTCAGTGTTTTCGAGTTAGACAGGTGCAAGGTGCAGGGATGAGGAGGAGTGAGACCTGGGCACTTGACTCAGGCTGGCCAACAGGATTATTTCGTACCATGAATGTCACTTTCAATATAAATTAGAAAGTTTGCTGCAAAAGTTCTCTCTCTTCCTTGTTAGCTGTGATCCTGAGAACTTTTTGTCACAGTGACGGAATCCTGAGGCCTTCCCTTCCTCCCAAAGCCATAGTGCTCGCAGTGTCCGACATTCACTGTCCACTGCTGGGAGTGCACAGCTTCCTACTGATATGATTGGCTGAGTATAATCCTTGTATATTTTATCTTGGTACTGGGATCAATATTGGTTCTTTAGTGTTATTAATGTTAATTATCTAGTCTTATTCTATTAAATCTGTTTGTATTTCAACCCTCCTCGGGTTTCCTTGTTTTTTTCCCCCGATTCCCCTTCCCAGGTAGGGAGGGGTTATCGGGTGATACAATAATTGTCTGAACAACAATAAATTGCTGTGGGTTTCTCAAACCATAAAAAGGAATAGCATCTCTCTTTTTTTTTTTTAAATATAAAACTGAATTTTAGTTTTACAAATTAAACAAAAGAAAATCACTAAAAAAAGAACGAGTTTTAAAACAAAGTAGCTCAAGCTATTCAAGTAGGTTAGTTTTATCTTAAGTATTGTTGTTTCCCTATCTTGATTATAGCTTTGTGTCTATATATAATAAAGGAGGGACATTTCAGGGCATCTTACATTCATAATGGTGATCTGTTCAGGTGTCATTTAAAGCCAATGGAAAAAAAAACCAAACAAAACCAACAAAAAACAACCACATAACACATTTCAAAACATTTCTGGAAGCAGACACTGGAATCAAGATCTTTCTGCTCCCAGGTGAAAGTGATAATCATTCCACTACAAGGCCATTTTCTTTCTCTCTCACACCATTAATTTTGCACTCCTTACTACAGAGTTCTCAAGCTCCAAAGAAAAGAGATCTCCACAAAGTCTCACTGTTAAGAAATTATCTTGGGAGATGTGAATTTTTAACTTTCATCTTGAGAATAGCAGTGAACATCAGTGTGTAGAGTAGATCATAGCACCATGTTTACTCTAAGAGATAGACACTAACAGTATTATCATCCTTTACCATTTTTAATGAGGGTAGAAATCCCACCTGACTTGGGGTGGGGGAGAGGGTGGGTACTAGTTCTTAGGACAGAATTTGGGGCTCTGACCCACATATGGGCAGAGGTATTTTTCAGTCCTAAAACAAGAATCTAAATCCTAGAGAGGTGTGGAGTTTAGGATACAGCTCTGCAATTGATACTTCCTTATCATTTAGCTCTACACCATCTCTTCTTGTAGGAGAGCTTTCTGAAGCACTGCTCTGATATTCCTTATTGTTCCCTTCAGCTTTACCTTAGATACTTAGCTTTCACAGCACCTAATTCATAAACACTCAAATTCCCTTTGGATCCAGTTCTAAGTAGGGAATATCTGCCAGAATACCAATTTATACCAAGGCTCATAGTCCATTTCTGCTTTATGCAACACATATACAGGATAAAGAACTGTCTTTGCTAAATGATAAACTCTGATTTTTATTTAAGGAAGTAATAAAGTTAGGGACAAACAAGATGGAAACTCCTTTTCCACTGTGAACTCAAGCTAATCTCTCCACACTCTACCAAAGTTCTATAGAACTATACAGTAGAACCAGTTTAGGGTTGACATAACACATAGGGTTGTTAGCACAGTGATAAAGAGAGTGGGGCTCACTCACATAGCCAGCTATGTTCTCCTGATTCTGGTATAAGTGCCATCAGATTATAATTGATCATGATCTCAAAAAGGTACTGTAATGTGGGTGAGAACTGCCTTTTGGGAGCAAAATCAGGACTCTCCCCATCCTTCTCCTCAGTCTGTGCCATTCTTAAAATGGCAATGAAGGAAAGAAGGGAAGAAAAGGTGTAAAAGCTGATCCTGCAACCTTTATACAATTTGCAAACTTCTCTAGCAGAAATCTGGCTAACAGTCACATTATACCTAATCTGTGCACAAGATATCATGGAAAGGGATGTGCTCATCAATCTGAATCTTACTCAAGGTTTTTCTATGCAACCTTTTGTTTTTTATTATTATTATTCTTTTTTTTTCCTCCAAACACACATTTCTTAAAAAGCAGGTACTCTCTCTTACCCTGAGATGCCTTTCCATTTGAGCAGTATCTCTCAATTGCTTCTTTAACATTATGGCTACTTTTGAGAAGTTCATATAGTGCCTATAAAATAGAAGAAGTCTTTAGAAAGAGTCAGAGTTTGCAATATCCAATCTAAACTTCTTAAATTAGCCTTTCAGTGAGCATATTTAACATAAAAAGAAAGGATTTATCTTTATGCAGGATGAAAATTTTAAAACAACCACCAAAAGCAAAATCATTCAAAAGTTGAAGCAAGGTTTAATTAAACAAATGTAAACCATCATATGCAATTATTAGAAAAGGTGGATTTGTCAACAGCATGGCAATTGGAAACATCACAGATCACAACACTACCAACATTCAAATACTCATCATTTTAAGGCATGTGCTTAAAATTGCAAATAAGATCCTGACCCCGATAACATCTAATAAAAAAAAAAAAAAAGAAATTGAATATTGCTGCCTTTATAATACAAGGCAGAGAAAGAGAAAACATATTAATTACAAAGCAATGTGTCACGAATGGAACAGGATATAAAACATACTTGTTCATTGTCCCGTGTATGTAGTCCTTCAGGAATTCTGCCAATCATGTTTTCATTTCTTGTTCTTAAGGACATTTCAAAAAGGTATTCTTTAACTTTACTTTCTGAGATCACATCAGGTTTCCAAAGTAAATGGTCTTCATTTTCATAGGCTGTTAAAACAGAAACCCATTAATGCCAGGTATGACATTTTTAAGGCTATAACATAAAAAGCTATTTCACAAAGAACAGGAATACAGAAGTAATCAAAATCAAGCACCATCATGCCACTTTTAAATTGCAGCTCGCTTTTTACCCAAAAGCCTCAGTTAAGAGACAGACTCTGCAGTGTGGTATGGCGAAGAGATTCAGGTTCCATGAGGACAAGATAAGGGACTGAACTCTTGAGACAGAGTCTTTACAGAGGAGCAGATTGTTGACAGCTAGATGATTCAAGTCAAATTATGCATATGTATTCATCATCTTCATATAAACAAACTAGCAAAACAACTCAGTTTTACTCATCTGTTTTCAACAAATAAGCTATAGTTTACAGTAAAAGAGTGCAGGATATTACTTTAATATTTCAAATATCACGCCAAAAAAAAAAAAGGCAGTGGCTAACTAGTCTTTTTCAACTAAAGTTTGCCAAAACTTACTTAACAGAATGGAAATCTAGGTCTCAGTGTGGTAATTTCTTTTTCCATTCACTAATAACCAAATGCTGTTAACAACTTGTACGTTCCATATTTTACAAGCGATCAGGATGTATAGTCCTCCTTCATAGTATACCAAAATGCACCTCTTAAGTAGCTTATTTGAAAGACGATATATTGGAAATATTCAAGAGTTGGCCTGAACCTTTGTCTGTGCACACATTTAAATTCTATATTAAACTATAGATCCTTTACTCTGATCAATAGATGTGATTAACGGTACACACAATGCTTCATGTACTCTCTTAGCAATACAAAATTAGAGTTATTAAATTCAAACACAGAAGCATAATGGCAGTTACAGTAGAAGAGATGAAGAAGATTCTCAAATCTCTCATAAAACTGCAGGAAAGAATATTAAGCTAAGGTGAAGAATAAAATTACATCTCCTTTAAAAGTTCTATTATGGCTTAAGAACACGGAAAGCTTTCAAACAGACATGTTACAAGTGTAAGGTTTATAGAAGAGCAGAACTACCTCCTAAGACAATTCCCGTAGCTGTGACTACATAGCAGAAATGTAAGCCCCTGTTTGCCATCACAAGCTCTTCAGGGAGTACAGAAGAGGCTTTCACAGAATTCTCCACCCATACAGCCAGGTCCAACCTCTCCGAGCACAGCTGATGCTCAGCTTCAACCTCCATTATCAACCAAGACAACCCAGCACTTCTTGCTGGAGTCCATACCTGATATTCTCAAGAGGAGCTCCTCAGGCTCTCCCATCTGGGAGCTACCCCTTTGCTCTTAGCAATGCCAGCAGACAATACTCTCACTGGTTATCTCTAGCACCAGCTCATTCCAGATAAAGTTGTCAGACTGGCAAGGCAATGAGCCCAGCGGAAGTGCATCTATATGAATGCACACAGCATGGGCAACAAACAGGAAGAGTTGGAGGCCATTGTACAGCAGGGAAACTATGATATAGTTGCCATCACAGAAACGTGGTGGGAAGACACGCACAACCGGAGTGCGGTGATTGACGGCTACCAACTCTTCAGAAGGGATAGGCAAGGAAGGAGAGGTGGTGGGGTGGCCCTCTATGTCAGGGACAGTTTTGAATGCCAAGAACTTAACAATATGCGTGACGCCATTGTTGAGTGTTTATGGATAAGAATCAAGGGGAAGGCCAATAAGCCAGACATCATGGTGGGAGTTTGTTATAGACCCCCCCAACCAGGATGTAGAGGCCGATGAAATATTCTATAAGCAGCTGGCAGAGAACTCGCTATCACTCGCCCTTGTTCATGTGGGGGACTTCAACATCCCAGATGTCTGCTGGAAATATAACACAGCAGAGAGGGAACAATCCCGGAGGTTCCTGGAGTGTGTGGAAGACAACTTCCTAACACAGCTGGTGAAGGAACCAACTAGGGGAAGTGCCCTACTGGACCTGCTGCTTGTTAACAGAGAAGGTCTTGTAGGGGATGTAAAGATTGGAGGTCATCTTGGGCAGAGTGATCATGAAATGATGGGATTTTCGATTCTTGGTGAAGCAAGGCGGGGAGCCAGCAGAACTGCCACCTTAGGATTCCGAAGGGCGAACTTTGGCCTGCTTAGGAGCATGGTTGAGAGTGTCCCTTGGGGGACAGTCCTGAAGGGCAAAGGTGCCCAGGAAGGCTAGTCTTACTTCAAAGGAGTAACTCTTTAAAGCTCAGGAGAAGGCCATCCCCAAGTCCCAAAAAACAATCAGACAGGGAAGTAGACCAGCCTGGCTAAATAGAGAGCTTTGGCTGGACCTCAGGAAAAAAAGGAAAGTTTATGATCTTTGGAAAAGGGGGTTGGCTACTTATGAAAAATACCAAGATGTAGTGAAGCTACACAGGGTGAAAATTAGAAGGGCCAAAGCTCAAGCAGAACTCATCTTGGCCACCACGGTTAAAGATAACAAGAAGAGGTTATTTCAGTATATCAATAGAAAAAAGGAAGACTAGGGAAAACGTAGGCCCACTAACGAATGAGATGGGCGCCCTAGTGGTGGAAGACGTAGAGAAGGCAGAGCTACTGAATGCCTTCTTTGCTTCAGTCTTCACTGCTAAAGCTGTCCCTCATGAATCCCAGGCCCTGGAGGCAAGGGGGAAGGTCTGGAGAGAGGAAGAGTTTTCCCCAGTAGAGGAAGATCAGGTTAGAGACCACTTGGCTAAACTGGACATCCATAAGTCCATGGGTCCTGACGAGATGTACCTGCGAGTGCTGAGAGAGCTGGCAGATGTTATTGCTTGGCCACTCTCCATCATCTTTGAAAGGTCATGGAGAACAGGAGAGGTGCCTGAGGACTGGAGGAAGGCCAATGTCACTCCAGTCTTCAAAAAGGGCAAGAAGGAGGACCCAGGGAACTACAGACCAGTTAGTCTCACCTCCGTCCCTGGGAAGGTAATGGAGCGACTCGTTCTGGATGCCATATCCAAGCACGTTCAAGAGCAGGAAGATATTGGAAGTGGTCAACATGGATTTACCAAGGGTAAATCATGCTTGACCAATCTCATAGCCTTCTATGATGTTATAACTGGTTGGCTGGATGAGGGCAGAGCAGCAGATGTCATCTACCTTGACTTCAGCAAGGCTTTTGACACTGTCTCTCTCATAACATCCTCCTTAGGAAACTGAGGAAGTGTGGACTAGATGAGGGGACAGTGAGGTGGATTGGGAGTTGGCTGTGTGACAGGACTCAGGATTGTGATTAACGGAGCAGTTGGAGGCCTGTAACCAGTGGTGTCCCCCAGGGGTCAATACTTGGACCAGTATTGTTTAACATATTCATCAACGACCTGGACGAGGGGACAGAGCGTATGCTCAGCAAGTTCGCTGATGATACCAAACTGGGTGGGGTGGCTGACACCCCAGAGGGCCATGCTGACATCCAGCGTGACCTAGACAGGCTGGAGAGCTGGGCAGAGAAGAACCTAATGAGGTTCAACAAGGACAAGTGTAGGGTCCTGCGCCTGGGGAGGAAGAATGTCAGGCACCAGTATAGGTTAGGGGTGGACCTGCTGGAAAGCAGCTCTGAAGAAAAGGATCTGGGGGTCTTGGTAGACAGTAAATTATCCATGAGCAAGCAATGTGCCCTTGTCGCCAAGAAGGCCAACGGAATTCTGGGCTGCATAGGGAAGAGCGTGGCCAGTAGGTCGAGGGAGGTCATTCTCCCCCTCTACTCTGCACTGGTGAGGCCGCACCTGGAATACTGTGTCCAGTTCTGGGCTCCCCAGTTCAAGAGAGACAGGGAACTACTGGAGAGAGTCCAGCGCAGGGCAACAAAGATGATTGAGGGACTGGAGCATCTCCCTTATGAGGAAAGGCTGAGAGAGCTGGGACTCTTTAGCCTGGAGGAGAGAAGGCTGAGGGGAGACCTTATTAATATTTACAAGTATCTAAAGGGGGGGTTTAAGGAGGATGGAGCCAGACTCTTTTCAGTGGTTCCCAGTAACAGGACGAGGGGTAATGGGCACAAGCTGGAACATAGGAAGTTCCGATCAGACATGAGAAAAAACTTCTTTACGGTGAGGGTGACAGAGCACTGGAACAGGCTGCCCAGGGAGGTTGTGGAGTCCCCTTCTCTGGAGACTTTCAAGACTCGCCTGGATGCGGTCCTGAGTAATGTGCTCTAGGCAATCCTGCTTTAGCAGGGGAGTTGGACTAGATGATCTCTAGAGGTCCCTTCCAACTCTGAAATTCCATGATTCCATGATTAACGCCTTCCTGATCATCTTCTGGCTATTGGCCCTTCTCTAGTTCTCGGACAAGGAGAAGTCAAAATGTGTAAATAGTAAAAGGACTATCCAGATAAATCTGGTTCTTACTCCTCCGTATCTTACAACCAGTAAGCATCATGCTTGAATCTCAGAAAATATGAACCTTTCCTAGGTCTCTTAAGCAACACAAGAGATGTTCACTTGCTAATGCTTACACTTCCATCCATACTAAACATTGCAACTCTATTGCAAAGGATCGTTCTTCAAAAAACAGTTGGCAATGGTGAAAAGACTTGATATACTTCACTAGAATGATATTTCCATGAAACGTTACAGTTCAAACACAAGTAACTTACTGAAGAAAAAAAACGGGATGCCCTCCATTTATTAACATATCCCCTAAACTGTTCCTTAATTTCACAGCTGTTCCACCCATGAGCAAATTTCTTTCAATATTTGCTTTTTGAATTCCACAGCTATATGTGCTATACTTTTCTCATAGTGAAGGTTTCTAAATGTACCAAATAAAACTATTAAATAAGCTATTTTTTCTACTCTAGTACAATTGCAGTTTTTAACCTAAATTTACACAGAAATAACATCATACTTAAAACATCATATTTTTTTAAAAGACAAGGTGTATCAGGACCTACATCATCTACTCACGCTATGGAAATTTAAAATAGTTTATTGCTTTGTTTTTCATATCCATTTTGTAACCCACACTGTTGTGCTTGACAAAAAACAAGCAAAGAAAAATACTGTTTTGAAGATCTTCAATGTAAACTAAGTTAATGATACTCTGATGAAAATATTTCCTTCTTGACCCAGTTTGTTGCCTCCTAATATTACGAGATACTTCAGAATTAACACTGTAATCCACCCTCCTATGTCTTCTTGAGAATCTCCTCTCGAAGTTGTAGAATCACACTTCTGAGATATAATTATACAGCTGTGTTACTTCAGTTGACTAGGTTTTGTTTGTTTGTTTTTTTTTTTTAAAAGTCTCAGACTTTAATTAATCCATTGAATTTATCTTATAAATTTAAATAACAATTTTCCATCAACTGTTATGTATAAATATAAGATAAAAAGTAAAACAGAAGAACTTACCCTTTTCATTATCACTGTATCTGCCAAGGTAAGGTGGAATCTCAGCCTGATATTGTGAACCAATCATTATTTCCTGAAGATGTAACAAAAATCACCAAAGGTATGATCTTAATATTTTGTGCATGGAAGCATTACAAAGTACATTAACATGGCATTTTGCAAAGAATTCCAGAATTAAGATATTATTTTAGATATGTACTACAAATCTTAACGCATTTTTCTTAATAGCAAAGTTTTTCTTAACTTTTTTTTTAAATATATCTTTATTACCTTTCTCAAATCTTCAGATGAATTACCATTGTCTGCCTCTATGTCTTCACCATCTGATTCCTTATCTCCATCACACGTAGTGTTTGCTTCAGACACAAAGAAGTTCAATTTAAGCTAGGAAGACTTTTCAGTTCAAACACAGAACTACAAGATATCCTTTACTTTTGAAAGGAGCCCCTGCTTTCATTCTGAAAGACACTCATGATGAGTCTGTTGATCTACATTTCTACCAAACCAGCATGAAGTCAGAAAGCACTGGTACTTGTATATTGCAGAACTGAAACATTGTCTCAGTTGCAGTGATGATAAATCTACTATATTTCTAACAGTCAAAAGGAAATGAGATAATTTTTTCTTCAATAAAGGCTTACACCTTATAGAAAAGGTATGATAAAAACAGAAAACTTCCAGGGCTATGACTTAGCCCCAGGTTAATCACAAAGGAAGTAAAGTTGAAGACAAGTCTTTACTACCTACTAAAGCCTTACATCAGAAGTTTTAATGGGCATTCAAAACATTACTTTAAACAAGGCTGCCTCAGCATGGAGTGAAGATATATTAGATATACACAAAATAGAACAAGCAAAAGGCTGCTTATTCCTCTTTAATGTTTGTGGTTTTTTCCTTGGGAAGAAATACAGCAGAGCACTCCAAGTAATTAAAATACAGTGCTCTACAGAATAACACATTTTAGAATCTGGAACACTGTGGTCCTGGGTTCTGAAGTAACTCTATTTTTTGTTTTATCCCCAGCAGAATGGAATCTGCAGTTCTGATAAGATTAAATTATTTTTGTATTCTCAATTATTTTGTATTCTCAATTTTCAGTAACAACATGTTCATAAATAGGGTTGCAATTTTAGCTGCATCACAACTAAATAGAATCATCAACATCAGAGACAATATCCAAGACTGTATTGGACTGAGGATCCTCTTCTGTAGTCATTACTACAATCACCAGTCTATCTCTTTTTGCTGTTAGAAGTAGCAGGTAAGAAGATAACATGAATGCATGAAACGACAATATGCCTGGATAATAATATGCAACTATTTTTTCAAATTAATCCAAATTTATTAAAATAGTCTATATGTTAGTCATGTTTATCTTAAAATTGAATGTTATCTTAGAGAAATAGACAGGGATCAGAAAAAAAAAAAAAAAGATGAAGCTGTCAACAGCACTGAAAACCGACATTTCTCTCCCTGAAATGGTGGATATTCGATTTTAAAATGTCCAACCAAAAGTTCTAATAGAGAAAGAGTAACATTCTGATAGAAAGCCATGATAGCTGAAAGCAAAGATGACAATTTCTTAATCTTGAGTAAGATGAGGGGCTAATAATTTTTTCCATAAAGCTGACACACTTTCAGTGTCATATTCATTAACAGTTCACAAGCAATGTTTAAGTGCCAGCAAGGTTGGGGTTTGCTTAACTAAAAGAGGGCATTATAATTTTTAAGGTTTTTGCATATCTCTCTCAATACAAATATCTTATGTTACACAGTCAGCAGCATGCAAAGGGCTACAACTGATGATGACTGCGACAGCACATCCCCTTTATCATCCCTCTTCTCTAGAGGGATGAAATCCCCCAGAAACAGATGCTTGCTAAATTAAAACTGTGATAAAAATCCTCCACATTGTCTATTGCAGTTCATTTGTTCAATGGCGTACTAGAGTTGGAGCAATGAGGAATATCTTGTCCAGGTTGGATAACTGAACCACTGGTTCTCAGATCTTTCCCATGATAGCTCCATGGGTAGTGAAATTTTGGTGGTCGTGGGTTCATAGACCCCATCCCATATAAAACCACTTCAGCTCAGGAAGTCCTATGGAAAACTGTTGAATGTGTGAAGGGAAATAATCACAAAGAAACCATGTCCCAGTTCACATCCACAGGCTGAATGGAGGAGCCACTGATTTAAAAGCAGCAGGAAAAATTTCAGTAGAGAAACATTAATTTGAAAGAATGGGTTACATATTCATGTCATTCACCAACATATTGAAAATCATGAAGAGTGTTCCTCAACACATTAACTATTAATTATGAAAAGTTACTGCATTTGTAGAAAAATTAATTGTACTTGTGCTTGGAGCACAGTAATATAGGTCTTTTAGGTAATCAATAATATCAAACAAAGACAACGTTCATGTGCAACATCCTGCGAAGTACTGTTTCTCAATCCCTGGTAAAGTCAGCACTACTCTGCAATTTTGATATTTTAAACTAGGAAGCTATATATATATAATGCTAAGACTCTTTAAGTACTATTATTAAATCAGGTTTCCTACATCTTAACGGCCGAGGAAAGAAGTCAGTAGCCTCATGTGAGGTAACTGATGGTGTCAAGTCATCAGCCGAGGACTGCGTTTCTTCATCATCACCCGACAAGAGGTCTTTAGCTATTTCCTCCTGTATCATTAAAATAAAAAAATAAAACCTCAGACTGACTATTAAGTATAAACTGGTGAGCATTTAGATTCAGCAAATTGTAAGTCCCATTAATTAAAATGAATTCTTTTACCATAAGTAATTTTAGCAGATCATCCTCTCTCAATTAAAAAGCTAGTTCACTCCCAAATCTCAGAACAAATATAACCATTCATTTCAAAGTTGAACACAGGGGTTCATTTCCCCCTTGTCTTCTATTAAAATAAACGCACAAGCAGTAACCTCTGCAAGCATCAAAATCTCAGATGTTCCTCCAATGAAAAATGCCAGTGGAAATCTTTAGGATTCTGCCATTCTTTGTATCACAGATATACTAAAGCTTTAACAGGCTGTTAGTCCTTAAACTCTGGGGGGGGGGGGGGGGGGGGGGGGGGGGGGAAACAACCAACAAAAAAACCAACAACAAACAAAACAAAACCACAAAACACACACCAAAAAAACAAAGTAGCCAGGCACTTTTGTAGACTTTTGCTGAGAAGAGTTACAGATAATAGACAACCTGTTTTCTCCCAAATCCCCCACAAAAAAATTATGTTTCTGTATGTTAAAAAAAGAAAAAAGGAAGAAAGAAAAAGCACACTTCCTCCACTAGCAGACACGTATAGATTAGGGAGGGAAAGAACTATATTATACAACAGGCCAACTACATTTCTGTAGCCTTAACACAATTGTGACTCCTAATGAGAATCAGATGTGCAGAGCCATCATTATACCCTACTTTCTGTGGAGTTTATCATTTCATCATACTTACAGAAATTAAAAAAAAAAAAAAAAGACACATACTTACTACCTACAGATTTTACAATACAAACTACTAGCTGCATATTCAGAATTCAAAGTTAGCCTGTGAATCACAAAAACTGAAGTTTCATGTTTTTATATTCAACAATGCAACACATCTAGTCATTACACATAATCTCTCTCTCACTCCCCGACTTTGGGGGACCTTTCCAAATTATATGCATTTGAAAGGAACATTCCAAAGCATTCAGGAGTGCATTTTCAAGTTACCCACAAAGTTTTGATAACATGACATGTATGTTGGAAGCCAGAATTATCATTTCTGGACATTACATACATTAAAATAAAATGTAGATCTTTTCAGAAAAATTCCACTTCTATTAAAAAAAAAAAAAAGGAAATTTATTTAAAGTTCTCTGGATGCATTTTAGAAGAACCATTAACTTACTCATTTCTCATTTGTAGTAATATAGTGCCACTAAAGTTGCTGTGCATGTGCAAGTGTGATAATAATAATTAGATTCAGATCCTCAATATCCTTGAAAAAAGAATGAATTCAGAGTAGAATCATAGAATCATTTAGGTTGGAAAAGACCTTTAAGATCATTGAGTTCACCACTAGTACAGTAACTCTTAATTGTATATTGAAATTGACAAAGATATGTATTTTGTAACATCAAGAGATAGTGAAATATAATTTAAGGTCACCTGGATTTCTGCTTTTAAACCATAATACAGGGGAAAATAGTTCTGACTTACTTTATCTAGAGTCATATCTGGAAGTTCATCTGCAAGTTCACTTGGAGAGCTATCTGCACTGGAACTGACCATAACTGGAATCACGGGTTCATAGCCATAGAATGCCAGTAAATCTTCCAATGGCATGTTTCCTTCCTAATACAAGAAGATTTACAAACATTTCAATATACTGCCAAATACTTATAAACAGTTTGGGCCTAAAAGGATAAGACATATTTGGGAAAAAAAAAAAAGTGAAAAACAAACAGAAAAACCCTTAATTACAAGCAGGAATCTTGATTAAAGATCTAAAGTATTTTCAGGCACAGGACTGAAATAATTCATAATCATTTCTCTTGGCATATAATGAAGACCCATCAAGCTATTGAAGAAACCCATTCACCGGATGAAACTAAAGAGTAATTATTAAAAATCTGCTCCTTATCTGATTCATACTGTTGAACATGATCTGACTATATTTCTTCAAGACAGAAGATATACTAGAAACACTAACAATCCCCCTACAAGAAAGAAATACAGAAAAACTTGAAGACTTTAGTCCTATATAATACAGCTACGAGTGTGCAAAACACCAAAAAAGCAAACTAATATAGCAACTTCTTATCTCTCCTTTCCATCTTCCACATAATATATTTTATAATGACTGCTGAGAAGGTGTTGTGGTTTAATCCTGCCCAGTAACTAGGCACCACACAGCCGCTTGCTCACCAGCCCCCCCAGTGGGATGGAGGGAAGAATTGGAAGGGTAGAAGTGAGAAAGAAACTCGTGGGTTGAGATAAAAACAGTTCAATAATTAAAAGGAAACAATTTTTTTTTAAAAATTTAAGGAAAAGAGGAGGGGGAAAAAAACAAAAACCAAAACAACAAAGAGACAGAGGAAAAAAAAAAAACCCCAAGAAAGACAAGCGATGCAAAAGAAAACAATTGCTTACCACCAACTAACCAATGCCCAGCCAGTCCTCAAGCAGTGGCTCCCTCACCAGCCTCCCCCCAGCTTTTATTGCTGAGCATGACATCATATTGTATGGAATATCCCTTTGGTCAGTTGGGGTCAGTTGTCACAGCCGTGTCCCCTCCCAACTTCTTGTGCACCCCCAGCCCCTGGCGAGGCAGCGTGAGGAGCAGAAAAGGCCTTGAGTCCGTGTAAGCACTGCTCAGCGATAACTAAAACATCCCTGTGTTATCAACGCTATCTTCAGCACAAATCCAAAATACAGCCCCATACAAACTACTAGGGAGAAATTCAACTCTATCCCAGTCAAAACCAGCACATTCTCCGCTCCTTATTCCATATCATTTATGTCATGTTCAGGCACCACCCTATCGCAATACATCCTCATTAACCACCCCTTCCCCCCATAAAATGTCTGTAAAATGTCCATAAATATCTATAAAATGTTAATTGAGTTCATTTCTTCTATGATTTTGGGCTTTATCTGTTATGGTATTCACTCAGGACAGGAGAGGTGGTGTGTTGCGTGGAGTTACTGGGCACCAAAACCAGCTCAAGTCAGGTCACTGCAGCACTTGCTCTGCTTCTTGTGAGATTCATTCCTTCAATGGTTCAGGTGGCTTCTGCTGTAGTCCTTCCTATAACATGCAACTCAAATCATGGGTTACAACAATTTAAAGGTATTTCCATTACATTATCCACCCCGGTCCCTTTGGACTAGGCCATAAAGTTTAACATTGCAACAAATTCCTCCTCTTGCCTCTAGCCTGGCTAGCAGCGAGAGGTTCCTGCTATAATACCTTTGACATATGACAGCCACAGCAGTGGTGACGTACAGCATCATGTAACACTGCCATCATAAAACTCAAATCATGGATTATTTTTACCCAGGATTAAATCACCTTGAGGTACACATTGGACTCCCCCATCCTTCTGCATTACCCACCAAGTGCACCCAGGTCCTTGAGCAAAAAATAATCCCACAAATAGGTTTGCCCTTTCCTGAGGAAGGAATAGCCCAGGCTGTTTTCCCCAACCAGTTCCTTATATGTACTATGGGGATCTTATCTCATTCCATGGTCTGCAGGGATTTTGACTGGACAGGGCCAGGTCGACTGGCAGATCCTCTAGTGTTAACTAGCCAAGCGGCTTCTGCTAAACATATATACCAATGCTTGAATGTCCCAGCACCCATTGCTCTCAGAGTAGCTTTTAACAGTCCATTGTATCATTCAATTTTCCCAGAGGCTGGTGCATGATAGGGGATTTGATACACCCACTCAATGCAATGCTCCTTGGCCCTCAACCCCACCACAGAAGGATCCTCTGAGAGGCCAGACAAGCCAGACAGCTGCTTAATCTTCTCCATACTCAAGGCAGCTATGCCAAAAGCCCACCAGTATCCTTTTGGGTCCTTGAAGTACCCTCTCCTGAGGTAGTCTATGCCAAGGATACATGGAGCCTCTGGACCACTCGCAATAGGATGCTTAGGCCACTCATTCCCAGTTAGGCTTACCTAAGCCTCCAACAAAGACAGCTGTTGGGATCCTCGTTTCACTCCAGAAATACAGATGGACTCTGCCCCTTTCTAATCTGATGGTATTAGGGTACACTGTGCACCGGTGTCCACTAGAGCTTTATACTCCCATGGGGCTGATGTGCCAGGCCATCAAACCCACACAGTCCAGTAAATCTGGTTGTCCCTTTCCTCTGCCTGGCCAAAGGCAGGGCCCCTCTATTCCTGGTTGGAGTATTCATTACTTGATTTTTTGTAACTGCAAACCAGAAGTCTCTTCATCAGGGTCAAAAGTACAATCAGACCTTCTACTCTGCCCAACAGACACTGGAGCAGTAATTTTCCTGGATGGATGCTTTTTGGCTGTTGTTTTACCTTGCAGTTCCTGTACACAAGCTTCTAGTCTCCAGGTAGGTTCACCATCCTACTTCCTCATGTCCTCCCCCGGTCACGCAGATAGAACCACAGGGTTGCACACGTTGTGTGCCACCGGTACCCTCTCCCTTCAGCAGAAAAAGGCTGACTCTTAATAGCTGAGACATTGGTAGGTGTGGGTGAGGAAGATCTATCCTTCTTGAAGTGCTGGGATAATTTTTGGGTCAGTTTCTCCACAGCAGAGACACAGGCCCGTAGGGAAGAAGTAAGATTATCTTCTTATTCTAGGAGTTGTCTGGCCAGTCCCTCCATAGTTAGTACCTCTGTGTCTGTCCAGCTCATTATCACCAGGGTGTTGGCATATGACATCAGTGCACTTCATACAAACTTTCACCACATGGACCACGTGCACCAGATTTCATCCAGGTCTTTGGATACCTGGTTGTCATCCAGGTTGTTATAGATCACCTCCACCACCAACGGTGGTCCATTTGCTTCAGGAATTTGCAAGATCTTCCTTGAAGGGATACCTGTCCTTCACACTTGACAGGAGTCGCCACCAAAGACTGAGGAATCCTGCCCTTTTCTAATCCCTTTGTCAATGGCCTTATCTTCTAGTTTCTGTCTATTTACCCCAATATCCCAGCATCAGAGTAACGAGCTGAGAATTTGCTTGCCTGGTTGACAGCTGAAATCTTTTTGCATATCTCGCAGCTCACTCAGGAATAGGGTGGTTTCTCTCATTTATGATTTCAGTATCTTCCTCCTCCTGTTCTTGTGACTGCTCTGCTGCAGAACAGGCTGCCTCTTCTGATTCTCTCTCCTGCTCCCTCTTAGGAGAAGCTTCTTCATCCCTTACTAAACAAGTTGACTTCTGTTTCCATTGTTTCTTTTTAGTTATAGGGATGACTGATATAGTTGAAGGCTGGGTCTCTGGTTTAGCCATAGTGTCTGTTGATATGTTTTCAGATCCAGAGACCCTCTCTTCTCCTTGAGGGTGCTGAAAAGTATTGAGCAGTGTTTGGTAGGTGCAGGCCAGACCCCAGCACAGTGCAAAAAGTTGTGCTGCTTTGGAATAGCCAGGGCATGCATTTGTGTCCGTCCCCCCCATCCCCCCGCCCAAAACATTCTATCACTTCATCAGGATTTCACACTTGTTCAGGAGTGAAGTTCCAGACCATCAGAGGTGAGAAGCTTTCTACCCGTCCATATTCTCCCACATACCCATACACCCATAACCACACAGCCGCAGGGCCTGGGTGATATTCCTAAACAGCTTGTTAACTTTAGAAAAAGCCAAAACAATATTCCTAAGAAATACCATCAGAAGTACTTTGACTACCCAAGGATGTTCAAGATACTGAAGAGTTACTGTAATGAGGGAGAAAACATCACAGAAGGTGGTGGTGAAGGTGCCATTCTGTATTTCCTCCACAAAAAAACACTCTCAGAGGAAGAAGTATAATTGTTAATTGTCTTCATGCAATGGTACCCAAAGTACAGTAATGGCTTCAGTACAGAGCTCAATACCAGATTAAGCTCAAGGCCAGTGTTTTAATAATAAATCTTCCCAGGCAAAACCTCACTAAGCACTACAAAGCACAGCAAACTGCAAAAGCCAAACCCAGTCTTTAACATGTACAGCAAAAAACGGAGCACGGCACAGATCAGATAAACTAATATCAAGAACAGATAAATCAGTATCATGACCAGTAACTATTAACAGATATAAATTCCTTCTAATACGCTCTGGTCACATCTGTTACCTCAAACCCTTCGTGCCCCACATTGGGCACCAAAAAGGACTGTTGTGGCTTAACCCTGGCCGGCAACTAAACACCACACAGCCACTCACTCAGCACCCCCTCCCCCCCATGGGATGGGGGGAGAATTGGAAGGGTAAAGGTGAAAAAGAAACTCATGAGTTGAGATAAAAACAGTTTGATAATTAAAAAGAAATAATAATTTTTATAAAAATTCTAAGGAAAAGAAAAAAAAAAAAAGATGGGGGGAAGTAAAACCCAACAAAGACAAGTGATGCAAATGAAAACAATTGCTCACCACCAACCAACGGATGCCCAGCCAGTCCCCAAGCAGCAGGGCACTGTGAGGAGCAGAAAAGGCCTTGACACTGTGGAAGCACTGTTCATCAGAAACTAAAACATCAGTGCGTTATCAACACTATTTTCAGCACAAATCCAAAATATAGCCCCATACAAGCTACTATGAAGAAATTTAACTCTATCCCAGCCAAAACCAGTACAGAAGGCAATAGGAGAAAGACAGCTAATGATACAGAAGCAAGAAAAATAAGAAATAAAAAAAAAATAATCAAGAGAAAGGCTTGGTTTATAACTTGTTTTTTTCCAACAGCTTTTGATCAAATGATTTTACTAAATATCATACTTGCATCCTAACACGATTAATAAAACAACAAACCATAGAGATTTTTTTTTTTTACTTACCCGATTCAAGTCATCAAAGAATTAGAAATACTTTCCAATATTTATACCTTTAAAAGTTATAATACCTTTAAGAATTTCTTGTTGAACTCATACATTGATTAAGTTACTTGTTTTCTTTAGTCAGCTAAGGTCTTAGTCCTGCAAAGACTTTTCACAACGTAAACTCACGTCCAAGCCTTTCCAGGATCAGGACATAAAGTAATAAAGTGTTTAAGATGAGTGTGTCTCAGTTCTTTGTCCTTCTGTTATAGAAGCAATAAGATTATTTTGTGGAGTAACAACTCCATTTTAACCACCAGACTTGGCAAGCTGCTTTGGTATCATAATTGCAAGTTCATAATCAACAAATATATAATTGTAAAGGTAGCAGGACAAAAAAAAAAAGTCACCAGGAGTATAAATACTGTCAACTCTACATTTAGAAAATTTGTTTTTACATGGACTACAAAAACACAGCCTCATATTTAATGCTAAAAATTACACTTTCCTAGAATTCTGTTGACCAAAATCTGCAGTTATGCTGAGTGGTGTAAATGGGTCACTGAATGGTAATGCAAGTAGCATCAGTTTGTGGATGTTCAGCATTCAGCAGGCATTTAAAATGGGTGATGTACTGCCACAGATGAACAAGAGGTATAAATAGGAAAACCATGTAATTAAAGAGTGTAAAAAGGAACAGGAAAAGCCAAGGAGCATGCTGGTCATTTTGTAAACCCACCAAATGCCAAACTGATGAAACTGAGACATAGAACTACAATTTACGTAGCAAATGAACGCAATCCATCATGTCTAAAACAGGACTGTGTTTCCAGATTGGAAAAACAAAATCTGACCAACAGAATGAAACATAGCTAGCTGTCACTTAATAGTATGCAAAACGTACAATTTCAACTTATTTCCAACTTATAAAACTTAGACGTGATAAGTGATATTAGATGACAGAACTCAAACCTGCTTCAGTAATTTCTCTTCCAAAGTGAAAGGTTTATTAAATGAAAAAGAAGAATCTGAACTTAACACTAATATCTTTGAGAAGCTAAGTTCAGCCTTTTTGTGAGGATGCACTGCTATATCCTAACCAAACCTGATTTTCTTTTCTTTTTTAAACAAACTGCAAAGACATTTTGCAGGAAGCTGCATTATACAATACAAACTAAAGAACTGGTTGAGTGTTCTTTTCACTAAAAAAAGGTACAACATATACAAACATTTAGGACAGAGCAAGTCACTCTTACCTTTTCTAAATCTTCGATTTCAGAGCTGAAATGTTTGTTTTCTTCCATCATTTCCTCCTCCTCTTCGAGAGTTCGCTCATCATCATAATCATGTACCAGCATTTCAGCAGAAGGGTCAAAGTCATGATCCTCAGATGATAAAGAGCCAACTATCAAAAAACCCTAGTTTGAGTCATATTTTTCTCTATACCGACATATGAAATTACATCACAGAAAAAATAAGGTTGCATGAATTTTTTTTACATACAGGGTCAGAACTCTCAATAGAATAACTGGAACAAATTCCTAACTACTTGACAAATACAGCTATTTTAGCTGGCCTTCCCTTTTTGTACTTGTAAACAATAGGTGCAGTTTTCTCTCTTGTAGTACAGAGTACTTGGGAGAAGTATCTAAACTACTGAAACAAAGTTTCACAAAGTACAATCCCAAATTAATATTTTACTGAATAAAAGATTGTTCAAAACATCCTTGAA
The DNA here is from genome assembly GCF_028500815.1 of Rissa tridactyla. Taxonomy (NCBI): domain Eukaryota; kingdom Metazoa; phylum Chordata; class Aves; order Charadriiformes; family Laridae; genus Rissa; species Rissa tridactyla. The sequence continues at coordinate 27,052,034 of NC_071496.1, forward strand.
ATCATCAAGGTATAAAGTCCACATATCACAAGTTTTCAGATGCTGCAAGACACTGATTTATAGACTCTGATTTTATTTATATGATTTATATGGTAACTAGCATAGTTTTTTCACTGGTAAACAGCTAACAGGTTGCTAATCAGCTTCCTACTAACAGCAAAATAAGCAGCAAGACTCGTTTCAGATTAGTTTAGCCTCACAGATGAGATCTTTTATTAAAACTAATTTAATTCTTAGCACCTGATCTAAAAAGGAAGATCAAACATAGCATAGTTTCAATAAATGTAGAGGAAAATATACCAGAAATAACAAAACTCTTCTAATAAATCACATTAATTAACAAGTCATTGTGACAGCTCTGTACTCCAACAGACGCTTTTTCATTACTCAAGAGATATTCATAAGTCATCAAAAAAGTACTGTTATTATTTTAAGTGCATTTTGATAACCTTTCTAACAGTTGACAAAGTCAGTGGTCTACAATGAAAATTACTGAAATACAGGGTTGTTTTGTTCTTTAACGTTCACTTTCTTAAAGCTTTCAGGATGGAGAAAAGAAACAGATTAGGATATTTCTCTTTCACTTCCGATTTCCCCTTCTAGTTCTTACATACTAGTGCTCTGTTGCAATTTTTGGCTTACAAGCAGCAAAGGAAAGTTTTATTAAGAATTATTTCCACATAGTGGAAATAGTAAAAGTTTTGAAGGAAATAGCTACAAATTTTCAATGCTTTTCTAAGAAAAAAAAAAAAAGTTGTATATACTAACACTTCTGAGTCTTAAAGCATCTAATTAATTTTTCAGCAATTATGCTAAGTGTTCATTCCTTATATGCAGGTAATTAAAGTAAACTTTGTCCGTTTAGCTTGCTTAAGACAATACTGTGAAAGTTCCTAACGCCATACCGTAGGGAAACATTCAGGCCAAAAATGCTTTTTATTCACATGCTATTCATATTGTGGTCTCATAGAGCTCTCAGTATAGCTGATAATACTACTCCAATTATGACATTATGTGTTGAATTTTTCTACCATTGGCCACCACATCCTGATCCTATGGCTTTTAAAGAACTGTCAACTGCCTTAATATAATATATATTTATATATACGTATGCTCAAGATTACTGCTTCTATTCCCTGTTCTAATTCATTTTATGTTTAACTCAAGTGGAAGTTCTAATCCACTCACAGACTTTAGATAAAAAAGTCCCACTTCTTTAGTAGCTCTGAAGACTCAATATCTAATTTAAAATCATATTCAAATAATACAAGCTCAATAAATCTAATAAGAATAGTTTAAAAAGATTAAAACCAGACAATTTTGAAAGCAGTTACACAGAAGCAAATGCATTCCCCGAATACTTCTTCATGAATAGCCCTGCTGATGTTAAATATGCTTGCTTGTATAAAGCATTCCAAAGAACTTTAACAGTAGTTAAAGCCTTAACAATTGCATATCATTATGGTTTTAAACATTTTGTGATATTATTAAGAAGTCAGAGATTTACACAAGCCTGTAGATATCAGCAACAAGAGAAGCAGTCTCTCTCCAGTCTACATGGCTTTACTTAGATGCTGACTTAAAAGTGCTACAAAACTTTGTTTTCATTTTGGGTTCCGAGCAGCCAATTACTAACTGCGACCAGAGTTAAGGGAAGAGCTCCACAGCACACATCTCTTAAAAATCAGGCAGATAGTTATGTGAACATGAAGCATTAGGAAAGCTACAAGGCAACAGGGGGTAACTTTGGTAAGGAGCAGGAAGGAGAGCAGCGTGCGGGCAGCAGGCTAGGTACCGAGGACGAACCTGGACTCGAACTCCCAAAGGAAGCCTGCGGGAAGAGGAGAGAGCGAGGTGAGACGTAAGCTCCCTCCAGCCTAGCAGCACGTAGTGGGTCTCCATTTCACGCCCTCTCCCCTCCACCCCCGGAGCTGCCCCCTTTCCCCACCCCTTTCGGCCGCTCCACGCTCCCCGCCAGCCTCGTCTCCGGCCCCCGCCCTGCTCGCCCCTCCATCCCGTTCACCCTCTCCCATCCCTCCTTCCCTCGCTCTCTATCTGACTCCCTCCTTTCCTCCTCCCCGGTAGAAGTCCCCCAGGAGCCGCACCCGGCCCGGTACTCCCACTCCCTCCGGCCCTGGAGGGACATGACAGGGGCAGGCAGGGGCAGAGGGAGCCGGACCAGCCGCCTCTTAGAATCATAGAATTGCCTAGGTTGGAAGGGACCTTTCAGATCATCTAGCCCAACCATCAACCTAACACTGACAAAAAAAACCATCACTAAACCATTCCCCGCTCTCAGCCCAGGGCTCGCTCTTCCTCCCTCCCACCGGGCGTTTCTCCATCGCCCGCGCTGCGGCGGCGGTGCCGCCGGCAGTGGCTCGTTCCGCGCCCCCCAGGGCCCAGTGCGGCGGCCGCGCCCCCCTCCGTGCCCGGCTACGGCTTGTCGGCCGCCCGCAGGCTGCGAACCCGGCACCCGCGCTGCGCGGCACTCGCCGTGCGGCCTAGTCACACAGGCTCCCACTTCCTCGGCGCTGCCGGCCGCCTCGCCGTCCACTCCGCGCCGCCTCACCACCCCAGAAGCGCCTTACGGAGATGGCGAGGCGGGCGCGGGTGGCCTGCCGGCGGCGGGGCCTCACGGGGAGCTGACCAAACCCTAACACCCCAGCCCGCTTTCCCCGCTCACCTCCGCCATATTGGGACGATCGGGCCGAGCAACAACGCTGCGCCGAGTGCCCGGATGGGACCGCTAAGCCAATAGCAGCTGCCGAGCTCCAGCTAGAGACGGCCAGGGAGGAAGGGAGCGGAGGGGCCGGCGGGACCGGGCTGGGGCGGAGGAGGCAGTGTCGGGACCCCGCCTCCAACGGCGCTGTGGCATCCCGCCCTGGCACGCCCGGAGAGGGCACTCGGTGCCCGCCGCGGAGCCCAGGCCTGAGGGGCGCGGCCCCGGCCGCCGCCCTTTCCCCGCCTGGGGAAGCCTCAGCTAGTAGAGGCTGCTCGTCCCGGGGTGAGGCGAGGGGGAGTCGCTGGGGCCCTCGCTGTGCTGCCTCAGGGGCCCTGCGGCCGGCTGGAGCTCAGTTAACTCGGACACCCCCTGGCTTCGGCGCCACGCCGCGCCCGTCTGGATCAGCTTGTCTGTGACTGCCGCGACTTGCAGTCCTGTTTCGCGGCCGGGAATACTGTGCGGAAACGTTACTCCACGACCGAGTGGTACCCGGTTGTGTGACCTGCTCTTCACTCCGTATTGATCCCCTTCCTAGATGCTGATGTGGAGGAGGGCTAGCAATTATGCTAGCACCTTACATTCTAAGTGTCTGAAGCAGGAAACAAAATGTCAAAGCTTTCAAACCTTGCTGTTGTTGATTGCCTGCTGTGGGTTAAACAGAGAAAGTAAAATTTACTTTGCAGTGGATATTGTATCTAAAAGTTGAGGCATTTTACGTATGAAGTAATATCTATTCCATTTTTTTTAGTGGTATTTTTTTGTCCAGGTACACGGGAAGTGGGAATCTGGCCATTTTCAGCTTGATCCCAGGCTATAAAGACTTATGCTTTTAACTTTGGAATTACATGTTTCTACTTCTGGCCAAAATAGTGCCTGCCATACTTGCTATATCAAATATTGATCTGCTGGAGGGGCGTCGTGCATCACAGTGACACTCAGTTGCAATAGTGCCCCAGACTGTCCCATCCTGACAATTCAGGAGGCTAAAGACTGTATCCTGAAGTGAATGGTTTCTTTGGATTTGTACTAAATTGGGATTGCAGACAGTGCAGAGATCCCAAGCTAGTTTAGGTACTTGTTAAAGAAGAGTCTGGGAAGACCCTCCTGTTGAGTCGTGAGGTTCAGACTGGACCCCCTTGCTTTCTAAACTCCTTCTCAGAGAGGAGTCTAGGTGCAGCTGGATCCAGTCTTAGCCTCCGACTGTAAAGAAAAGTTCGGACCCTAGGTTCTGTCACAGAGCTGGCTTAATACATCTTGAGCTGGGTGCCTCTGAAGAAGGACCCCCTTGGTTATTTTCCTGTGCTTTTTAAAGCCTCACAATCTATGACATAAGCTGTTCATGCACCTGTTCACGCAACAAGCGCGTGCCTTTTGTCCAATCAAATTGTTCATCAGTTACATGTCCTCTTTGATGACTGGAGTTTTGGTGCAGGTACCTTTACCTTCTTACACAGTTTCATAATCCTTTTGTCCCATCTGCACCTGGATCTCATCTGTCTCCTGCTGAATCATAGAATCATAGAATCTTCATGGTTGGAAAGGACCTTTGAGATCATCGAGTCCAACCAAACAACCTACAATCTCTGCCACTAGAGCATGCCCTGAAGTGCCAAATTTAGACATTTCTTAAATACCTCTAGGGATGGTGACTCAACCACCTCCCTGGGCAGGCTGTTCCAGTGCCTGACCACTCTTTCAGTAAAGTAATTCCTCCTAATATCTAACCTAAACCTCCCCTGCCACAACTTCAGACCATTTCCTCTGGTCCTGTCATTATTCACCTGGGAGAAGAGGCCAACACCCACCTCTCTCCAACCTCCTTTCAGGTAGTTGTAGAGGGCAATGAGGTCTCCCCTCAGCCTCCTCTTCTCCAAGCTAAACATCCCCAGCTCCCTCAGCCTCTCCTCATATGACTTGGTCTCCAGACCCCTCACCAGCCTGGTAGCTCTCCTCTGGACACGCTCCAGCGCTTCAAGGTCCCTCTTGTACAGCGGGGCCCAGAACTGAACACAGCACTCGAGGTGAGGCCTCACCAGTGCTGAGTACAGAGGCACGATCACTTCCCTACTCCTGCTGGCCACGCTATTCCTGATACAAGCCAGAATGCTGTTGGCCTTCTTAGCCCCCTGGGCACACTGCTGGCTCATGTTAAGGTGGCCGTCCACCAGCACCCCCAGGTCCTTTTCTGCTGGGCAGCTTTCCAGCAAAAGGCAGCTTTCCAGCAGAATCCAGGTAGAATGGTCTCTTTCTTCACTATCTACACCTGAAATTCATCTGTCCTGCTGACTCCAGGTACAATGGTTCCTTTCTTAATTTCCAAGAATTATAGTTCAAGCATACAATCTTCATTAATATTACTTATACAATTTCATTATGTTAGTTAAGTTACAATGTATCAAAGTGATACAAAACTACTAGCCATTGGACTAAGGAGTTCAGCCTAAGTTCACTATGTTGCTAGGTTACATCTTGCGGCCTAAGGAAGGCTTCACCAATCTAGCTACTTATGCTAAGCAAAACTTCAGTTTCCAACAGTACTTAAGTAATGGAGCTCTATACCATTTAATTTATTCTGCTGTTGCTCTGAGAAACAGAGTAAATTAACTTGTGTTACATGCTGCACTGCTGAGTCTAGTCTACTTCCAATATATAAACTGTTTGCGTAACTCCGAACTACACAGCAGCCTAAGATGTAGAAATACCTGCTCTCGATGTACCGAGGGATAAGATGTTCACAACATAAAAATCCCAAGACATTGCATGTTGGAGTGGGAGACGGACCCGGAGTAACGATGGAGTCTCAATATGAGTATGATCGTTCTCCCTTTATTCCAGTTTTCACAGAGTAGATATAGACAGGCAATAAGAGCACGCACTAGCGGCAGCTATATGATTGGCTTACAGTCTCTGTTCACGCGCTGTCCATGCAGTTCATTCACAGATCAGATTGGTTACAAGAATTCACATAGTAAATTGCTTAGTCATTAGCACAACATGTTTTCTACCTTCTCAGTCCCCGTTTTTCCCATGTACTAATTCCATCTTCTACCACCTGTTTTGCTCTTAATCGAATCTCTCATAGTAGGGAGGCTGGCTCACATGACCATTTTCTCTCAGACACATTCCTACAATACCCCCTTTTTCTTCTTGAGCCAGCCAGACCTTATGCATGGCATTTTCTATCATGTCAGTCACTTTGCGGAGAACACACGAGGCTACCATAATCAATAATAATATAACCAACAATAGCATGAGCCCTTGCTTTAGTAAGTCTGATAACCATCCCGTTATACCCCATGAGCTTAACCAACCATCGAAACCATTTTTGACCACTTTTAATTTGGACATGTTATCCTTCAGCTCCCGTAACTGCTTATGAATGGATGATGAGTGTTCGGAAAGGTTCATACAACACATACCTTCAAAATCTTCACACCCATGACCCTGAGCTAACAGCAAAAAGTCAATAGCCGCTCGATTTTGCAACGTAGCATGCCGAATGCTATCAGCATCAGTAAGCAAGCTAGATATGATTTTAGTTGTAAGGTTTATCTGTTTACTTGCCCAACACCCTATCTTATTCAACGCATTTAATGCCGTTGCTGTTCCTAGCGAAGGAAGAATACTTAGCCCTATTCTTTGTCTGAGATTCGAAAATGTTATATGGTCGTCACAGGATGGAGTGAAGGTATGAACTGTTCTCTTGGCTCTGTGTTTACTGTGTGCTCTGCTCACTGTGTCTTTGGCCGTACGCAGGCCTCTGCTCGTAGATCTGCCACATCTCCCCCTTTTTTGTTTAACACCAGACCATTTATTAACAAGGTCGCCATGACTTGTGCTTCTACTCGTTGTGACGCTCTTAGCGGGTTATATACTAAACACAATTAAAAACAGAATCAAAAAGAACCCTGCTAAGGCAATAAATACCCAGATTCCTAAATTTAGCCCAGAAAGCCAATTTCTTTGGATTTACCCATGAGAAATCCTTTTGTAATATTTCAAATACATTGTGGTTCATTAAGTCTTGAATCTTTAGTATTTGAGCTTTTAGCTGATCATGTAAAGGACGAATATTTTTTTTTTGCAACAACATGTCAAATTGTGATAACCAAGGGTCAAGGTCATCCTTTTTGATGGGGACACGTATGTGGCTTGGATCCATTCCAGAAAGCTGGTGACAGCACAAACGACCCTGGGAAAACAATCGTGGTAACATTTCAATCATCATAGTTACTGGTTTTGAAAAGGTATGTGGCAAAAATACCCACTCTAATGCAGTCAGGCTCTTTGCGAGTGCATCATCCCACTGTCCTATCAGGGCATAAAGTTGAAATTCTTGTAGGAAGGTGTTCAGTGCGTCTTGCAGCAGTAGTAGACTATATCTTATCTTTCAACATGCTGTAATGCCTTCTGAGCTGTTGGGGTTAATGAACATAGAACTTATGGGGGGGGGGGCAGGGGCAGACACAGTGCTTCAGGGCATCCCCTGTATCTTCAAAGTGTGCTCATGTCTCTCTCCCCCTCTCTGACCCGAGACAGCCCCCCTATATCCTGCACTGGATTGAGTGGAGAAGTACAGGCTCGAGTCGCTGCACACGTGGCCAGCGCACGCAGCGAGTCCCACCAAACTCATGATCCAGCTTTGCTAACAGCAGCTGTCTGATACGTGACTACATTGTTGTAATCCCTTCTTGTTATCTTCTTCTGTGAAGGTCAGGTTCTCATGGATACACACATAGTTTTTAGAGCAACATATTCTACAACTCGTACAAGGGTACGATGCAAAGTGGCATCTACAACTGATCGTATAATGCTTATTAAACACGGCAAACAGCATACTAAACATAACAGACAAATTCCTTCCCCACAGGCAATGAGTATAATTTGCTTCAACCAACCCCACCCCCAAGTCCATCCAGCAAAGAGATTTCACCCAGTGGTCTCCACAAGTTGCTGGTTCGGTCAGTGCAGTTCTTGCAACTGGGCATGGATGGATTTGGAGTGGTCACTTAGATTCATACAATACAGTCCTTGTCTGTGAGCTGAAAGCAAAAAATCAGTAGCAGTTCTGTTTTGCAACATTGTATATTGAATACTATCTACATCTAGCAATAACTCAGAAATAGCGGTACTAGTAGCATTGTTAAACTTAGCCTTGGCAGCAAGAGAGTCCTTGTTATCACGAATCCTTGGCAGCAAAAGAGTCCTTGTTAGCAAGAGCGCATGTGGACTCCCTGTTCTTGCTGGTACTGTGCTTTGATCTTCTTCCACAACAGGCCAAGATTCTCAAGCAGCTGGATAAGGTGTCCGTGAGTCCATTACAGGCTTATGTCATCCAAATGTTTTTCTTGCCAGCACCCGAGACTGAATAACAATTGGTGTGATATCTGTGTTTTCCAGCACCCAGGTGCGAGTCCCTTGAGTGTATTTACAGTCCTCCTCGCCAATCTGCCGTTGCTTCCCCATATTCCACCCCCTTGCTCAAGAGACCGCTTCTGCTGGGGTTCATTTTAGTCTCGCAGGGTATAACACAGAGCAATCTACTAAGGCATGCAATAACATATACACATATAGGAAAAAACCAAAAACATATCTCTATGGTACTGCTTTGAATCAGGTGTCCTATTTCTCTTTTTCTGATGCTTTCTCGTAATGCGTATGGCATACTTTTGTGCTAACGTGGCACATTTCCCATCTAATTGTTCCTGTTTGGTTTCTTTTTTTTTCTTTTTTTTTCTTTTTTTTTCTCTTTTTTTCTCTTTTTTCTCTTTTTTTTCTCTTTTTCATTTTTTCTTTTTTTCTTTTCTCTTTTATTTCTTTTTTTTTTTTCTTTCTCATCACTTACGACTGACATAAAAGTCTGCCTTTGCAACAAGAGCTCAGTTTCTCATTTTTCCTTAAGTTTCTCATTTTCCTACAGAGCATCCTATAGATTTTGGCTCAACTCCTTTTCCCAATCAACCATGATCTTATAGACAAACAACAAACAACCAGCGATACGCCCTGCACGGGCGAGCCGTTCCCGAGAGTGTAAGCATGTCGGCTCATGAAAACTCCCCCAATATTTCAGGACTTCCATCGGTTCTACAGCCCATCCTGGTGTATCTACCTGGGGCGCGCTCGCCTTACGTCTAAACATTGTGTATATACAAACTTCTTCACTTGACAGAGTGTCAGCCCTAGTTGCATACGAGAACAGTACCACACCGGGCAGAACACCTGCTCAAGGGGAGTCACCTAACGACACTGCACACAACAAAAAGCAAACAGTAGCACACATGCTGATCAGCAGGTATAAGCTGGCGCCCACACACACTTACACAGCAGACATACAAAACCAGCACTTCTATCTCAGGGAGACGACTGGGGAGGGGAGGGGGCGAGGCGGGCAATGGCAGGAGCAAACAGCTCCGGCTCTGTCCTTCTCTGCTGACATTCTGCCTCCTCCCTCGGCCTCAGGTGGAGCAGAGGGGATCAGCAGGGGATTGTCCCAGACCTTTGGACCTGGCCTGTTTGATCCCCCTCCCGTGGGTTGTAATGCTGCAAAAGCCCCGGCTGCCGTGGCTCGCTCCGCCTTCATATCTTGTAAGGTCAATAACACTAACCACCATGTCGTCGCCAACGGTGATGCCTCTTTGTCTCCTTTACTTATCACTTCCCACAGTTTTTTCCCAACAGCCTCCCATATTTCTGGTTTAAAAGCTGTCTGGGGCTCTGGTGCGAATCCGTTCTCTCTGCACCAGGTTAACAACCTTCGGAGCATATGCTCATCGTATTTCACCCCTCTCTTAGAGAGGATATGCAGGAGAAGTCTTAATATAGCCCCTTCTTCTTTTGTTACTTGTTGCCCCATCTCCTGCCCCGGCTGCTCACCTCTCTCTGGGTGTCCGTGGCCATGTCGTCTGTTTCCTCTATTCCGGATTGCCGCCCAATCCGCCCGGTCTCAGTCCAGCTGAGCCGTCCTCCAGCCGGTGGATCTCCTTCTGGGTCTTCCGCCCCTCGCGTTCCGTTGCTCAAGCCAAGTGCCGATCGGTATCACGTCGGGGTCACCATCTGAGGAGAAATAACTGGACTCCAGACGATCCAATGTGAATCAACAGAAGCCGTTTATTAAGCACAGATCATCATCTTTTATACCCTGCGTTGTAGCCGTACACGCGACTCGCTTATTTCTGATTAGCTAGTTACACTGTCCACGCGCTGTCCATGCAGTTCATTCACACATCAGATTGGTTACAAGAATTCACATAGTAAATTGCTTAGTCATTAGCACAACATGTTTTCTACCTTCTCAGTTCCCGTTTTTCCCATGTACTAATTCCATCTTCTACCACCTGTTTTGCCCTTAATCGAATCTCTCATAGTAGGGAGGCTGGCTCACGTGACCATTTTCTCTCTGACACATTCCTACAAGGCAGGGACCCAAACTGCATCTGAGGACACCATGGTGGAGATAGGGATCCAAACAACAACTACAGTAATTGCCCCAGTAGTGAAAAAGAAAGAGTGGACAAGAAGGTCAACAGGTCCATATCATCAATTAGTAAGGGAGGAGGAAGAAGAGGAAGGGTTTGATCAAAAAGATGGTCCTTTGACAAAGAAATGGGAGGAAGGAGTGAGAGAATTCAGACAGGAAGCAGAAACTACCCGATCCCTGACCTCATCGGAACTTCGAGACATGCGGAAAGATTACAGCTGCCAGCCAGGTGAGTGGACTGCTGCCTGGCTGCTCCAATGCTGGGATAATGGGGCTGACAGTCAGTAACTAGAAGGTAAGGAAGCCAAACAGCTGGGATCCCTTGCTAGAAACCAGGGAACTGAGAGAGGAATTGGAAAAGAGGCAGCAATTTGCAGTCTCTGGAAATGGCTCCTCTCAAGTATGAGGCAAGATATCCATTCAAGGAAGATCTTGTGAACTCCCCAGGAAAATGGACTGCTGCAGATGAAGGCATCCAATACCTGAGAGAATTAGCGGTGCTGGAAGTCATCTATGGTGATCTAGACAACGACAAGGTCTCCAAAGATCCAGATTATGTCCTGTACATACAGGCCATGTGGAGAAAGGTGATTCAAAATGCCCTAGTGTTATATTCTAATAGCTTAGCAACAATGTATTGCCCAGATATGGATATACCAATTGTGGAGAGAGCGTCATCTTGGCTCCAAAACTTTGAAGAAAATCTCTGTCCCTCCTCATCCCTATGGGCCAGTGCCTCGTCTGTCAGGGGTGCCCCAAGAAATCAGTCCTCTCCTGCCCTGGTGTTGCATGGAAGGGGACAAAGCGGTTTTGGCAGAAAATAAACCCCCTTGCGTTCTAACCCTCCTCACCGAGGTGGGAGGCTAGGTGCGGCTAGGTTTAAATTCTGAGTGATGCCCAATTCAGCACTATCAGTCCAATCGCGTTTAATATGTATTAAACTATGACGATTTGGATACACTAATAGTGGACTGCACCTTCAGTCTAGTCGTGCTCCTGAACTACCACGGCCACTCTCGAGTCTTTGGTCGCGTTCAGTGAGAAACCGAAACGACTAGCTACTTAAAAAAGTGCAGTTTATTTAAACAACAGATATACAGGTTCTTAGGATTGCTAGTGATAAATACACTGTCTGCAAAGCACGTGCAAATGAAAGTATTGTTACATATACAAAACGCACGACAAAGTTATAAATGATACAGCCTGGCTATAAATGTAGGAGAGAGATTCTCTAGAGAAATTTCTAAGTTTCCTGAGGAAGCACTCGGTATAATCTAAGTCTTACCCAAAGGCGTCCCTATGGAGGGGGGAAGAGAGGCTCAGCCCGTCGACTGACCCCAGAAGTCAGTGATGTAATTCTTTGCGATGGTGTCTTCCCTGGGTATCCTCCCTCTCTCGGGCTATTTTTATACTATTTGTTATCTTCAAGGTGGAGTTTGAGTGACTTTAGTCATACATACTTTTATCATGATTGGTGTAAAATTCTCTCGCTTCACAACTAAAGGTATAGTTTATGAGAAATTCAGGGCGCAGACTCGAGAAGGAGTGGTCGCACCTTGGAGGCAGGTAGCCTTTGGGATGGAGGTGTGTTTTCGTATTATAATGACATTATAATGAGCAAAGTTCACACAAAGGACAGCATTTCATCAAAATTTGACAAAATGTTGGCTCAGGGTAGCGAGCAGGTAGCTAATTGGCAGCTTATCTGTTTCATGGTACCATCCCGTTCCTGTATCTGCATAAGACAAGGCCACGGAATAATTATCTTCAGTCTCGTATCTCATGTAGCTTCACAAGCATCATACAGGAAACCGCAGATGTTGCATTTTTTTGCATGCCAGCCACAGCTGTTTTCTACCTCAGAAGCCTCTTGATTTTATACTTTTCCTTAATTTGTGAACAATGCTGTATTCTTGGCCAATTTAGTAATTATTCCACACCTGGTCAGAGGGAAAGGGAACCCCAGGCTCATGCTGCCTGGTGTGCTCTGGTTCTTCCTGTGTGACCAGGGGCAGGACATGAGGAAGTGGGATGGTGACCCCACCTTTAAGCTGGAAGCTTATGTACACAAACCGAGGGAAGATAGCTGTTAAGAAGGGGCCACACAAGAAGGCTGTCAGCATAGTTGCTGTAGAGACACAAGAAGGTAGTCAGTGATCTCCCAGACATAGAAGGACTGAGATCGCATCCCTTGATCCTGGTGAGGGGGCTTCTGGTCCAGCACTGCAAGACCAGGAACAGGACCTTCGGCCAGGAGGAGGAAAGGGAAGACCGGGTATACTGGACTGTGTGGATTCGATGTCCTGGCACATCAGACCCACAGAAGTATAAGGCTTTGGTAGACACTGGTGCACAGCGTAAGTGGGTGCTATCAGGGTATAGGGGCACGGAACTCCCCTGGATCTCTGGAGTGACAGGATGTCCCGGTTCCAGCAGGGATAGGGTTAATTTTCCCCAGGATCTGGCAGGGGACACGGGTATTCCATACCCGGGGAGGGGGCAGAAAAATCACTGCTTGGAGCGGGTTGGGTGTCCCAGGTCTGATCAGTGAGCAGTGGTACAGTAATTCTGTTTATACATTCCTCTATCAGCGTTATTGTTGTTTTCTTGTTCCCTTTGCTGTTCTGTTAAACTGCCTTTGTCTCAACCCATGAGTTTTGCCTTTTTCTTTCAATTCTCCCCCCATGCCTGGGGGGGCAGGGCAAGAGAGTGGTTCTTTGTTGCCATCTGAGGCTAAACCACAACAGTCCCTTTTGGTGCCCAACATAGCCCTCGAAGGGTTGAGATAATGACAAATCTGACCAGAGCTTGTTAAAACGAATTTGTTGTTGTAACTGGTTCTTTTTTAAAGATTCCAACGTACAAACCGGAGCCCACACAAAGGGAAAAAAAAGGGGTTAACTCTGCTTTATTGTGAAGCCTTGCTACAGAGAAAAAAAAGCAGTGAATTCAGCTTTATTGTGAAGCCTTGCTAAGCAGTTCCCAAATGTCCCAAAAGTTACTTCAGAGAGTCTTACCAACCTATAGACCGTAGTAGCACTGCTGAGCAGCAGGATAACAAGGAGCTACATTGGTACAGCAGAGGGAAGGCAGGCACAGCACTTGTTCAGGGCATCCCCTGTATCTTCAAAGTGCGCTCATGTCTCTCTCTCCCTCCCTGGCCCGAAACAGCCCCCTTAAATCCTGCACCGGATTGAGTGGAGAAGTACAGGCTAGAGTCACTGCACGTGTGGCCAGCGTATGCAGCGAGCCTCACCAGACTCATGATCCAGCTTTGCTAACAGCGGCTGTCTGATATGTGACTACATTGTTGTACTCCCTTCTTGTTATCTTCTTCTTCGAAGGTCAGGTTCTCATGGATACGCACATAGTTTTTGCAGCAACAGTACTGAGGTCCTTTTTCTCGGCACGTATACTGGGTTTGGTTCAACTAGTAATTGTCCGTCGTGTCTCACTCGGACCATCCTCTATTATCCCTTACACAGTTGTGTGCATTTATTATATTAGTTAAATAGTCACTGGTCACCATGTTGCTTTGTTTGTTCTTGTGGCTGTGTTATGTAAATTCCTATATGGCTTATGTACTCCCCACGATGCTGTTTATCACCTCTGGGAGAGGGATCAGGATCATCATTTTGCTGTCCTGTGTGATATCAACTTATGTTATGATAACATCACTGTTCAGGTGGTTACGTTGGGGTGTTTATGTGGCATTGCGGTCCTGACCATTCCCTGGGCACTGTCTTGCAGAATTTATTAATAATCACACCCAGTCTATGGGGGAAACAGGAGGGGATACTTTCCCCAGCTCTTTTACCTCCCTTTTCTCCTTTGGGCCAGGTACAACAGCTTTTGAGAATTCTGGATATCCTTGGGATGCTCAAATCAGCCTGGTCCTATTGTTATGTGTCCTGAATGTGTTAAAGGTCTTGTTTAGGGTTAAACAACTATTTAAGACTACCACCCAGAGATCTGCCCCGAGGCTGGATAATCACGGGTGGCATAGCATGTGGGAAAATATGGGCAGGTATCTAGAGAGCTTCTCACCTCCAATGGTTTGGGTCTTCACCCCTGAACAACAGGACCCTGATAAAGTGGTAGAATATTTGAAAGAAAAATGCTGTGGCTATTTCAGAGAGGCACAACTCACTGCACTGTCCTAGGCCCAAGCACTGCTCAATATTGTGCAGCACCCTCAGGGGAAAAAGAGGGAAACCAGAGCAACAGACGCTGGAGCTACTCCAACCCTGGTGGCAGGCAGTGCAGCCGAACCAGAAAACCAACCCTTGCCGGTATCAGTTGCCCCTATACAGAAGAAGAAACACATAAAGAAATCAGTTCGCTTAATAAGGGATGACAATGAACCAGGGCCATCGCAAGAGCAGGAGGAAGAGGCAGAGCCAGAGATAATTACCCGATCCCTATCCATGAGCAGGCTGCAGGATATGCGAAAAGATTTCAGTCAACTTCCAGGCGAGCACATTTTCACGTGGCTGCTCCAGTGCTGGGATAACGGGGACAGTAGCTTGGAATTAGAGGGTAGGGAAGCCAGGCAGCTGGAATCCCTGTCTACAGAATGCGGCATTGACAAGGTGATTGGGAAAAAGACCCAAGCCCTCAGCCTCTGGAGGCAACTCCTGTCAAGAGTGAGGGAAAGGTACCCCTTCAGTGAAGATGTGTCACCCAAGCAAGTGGACTACCATGGAAAGAGGTATCCAGTACCTGAGAGAATTAGCCATGGGGGAGATGATTTATTATGACCTGAACAATGCACATTTACCCACAGATCCCGATGAGGTCCAATGCACAAGGCCCATATGGCAGAAGTTGGTACAAAGCGCACCATCATCATGCACCCTCAGCAAGTTTATCAATGACACTAAGCTGTGTGGCACAGTCAACATGCTGGAGAGAAGGGATGCCATCCAGAGGGACCTGGACAGGCTTGAGAGGTAGGCCCGTGTGAACCTCATGAAGTTCAACCAGGCCAAGTGCAAGGTCCTGTACCTGGGTCATGGTGATCCCAAGCACAAATACAGGTTGGGTGGAGAATGGCTTGAGAGCAGCCCTGAGAAGAAGGACTTGGGGATGTTGGTGGACAAGAAGCTCAACATGAACCAGCAATGTGTGCACGCAGCTCGGAAAACTGACCTTATAGCAGCCTTCCAGTACCTAAAGGGGGCCTATAGAAGAGATGTGGAGGGACTCTTTATTGGGGAGTGTAACGATAGGATGAGGGGCAACGGTTTTGAACTGAAAGATGGTAGATTTAGACTAGATATTAGGAGGAAATTCTTTACTGTCAGGGTGGTAAGGCACTGGAACAGGTTGCCCAGGGAGGTTGCGGATGCCCCTTCCCTGGAGATGTTCAAGGCCAGGCTGGATGGGGCTTTGAGCAGCCTGGTCTAGTGGGAGGTGTCCCTGCCCATGGCAGGGGGGGTTGGAACTAGATGATCTTTAAGGTCCCTTCCAACCCAAACCATGGGGTTTTTTTTGATTCCTCTCACTCCCTTCGGCAGCTGAGTGCAGGCCACAGTTTGCTTTCACTTGGAGGGGCATCCAGTACACCTAGAATCAACTGCCCCAGGGGTGGAAACACAGCCCCACCATTTGCCATGGACTGATCCAGACTGCACTGGAACAGGGTGAAGCTCCAGAACATCTGCAATACATTGATGACATCATTGTATGGGGAAACACAGCAGAAGAAGATTTTGAGAAAGGGAATAAAATAGTCCGAATCCTTCTGAAAGCTGGTTTTGCCATAAAACGAAGTAAGGTCAAGGGACCTGCGCAGGAGATCCAGTTTTTAGGAATAAAATGGCAAGATGAACGCAGTCAGATCCCAATGAATGTGATCAACAAAATAGCAGCTATGTCTCCACCAACTAGTAAAAAGGAAACACAGGCTTTCTTAGGCATTATGGGTTTTTGGAGGATGCATATCCCAGATTACAGTCTGATTCTAAGCCCTCTGTATCAAGTAACCCGGAAGAAGAAGGACTTTAAATGGGGTCCTGAGCAACGACAAGTTCTGAACAAATCAAACAGGAAATAGTCCATGCAGTGGCCCTGGGGCCAGTCTGGTCGGGACAAGATGTTAAAAATGTGCTCTACACTGCAGCCGGGGAGAACGGCCCTACCTGGAGCCTCTGGCAGAAAGCACCAGGGGAGACTCGAGGTCAGCCCCCGGGGTTTTGGAGTCGGGGATACAGAGGATCCGAAGCCCGCTACACTCCAACAGAAAAAGAGATATTGGCAGCATATGAAGGGGTTCGAGCTGCTTCGGAAGTGGTTAGTATGGAAGCACAGCTCCTCTTGGCAGCTCGACTGCCAGTGCTGGGTTGGATGTTCAAAGAAAGGGTTCCCACCACACATCATGCAACTGATGCTACATGGAGCAAGTGGATTGCACTGATCACACAGCGAACTCGAATGGGAAACCCCAGTCGCCCAGGAATTCTGGAAGTGATCATGGACTGGCCAGAAGGCAAGGATTTCGGAATGGCACCAGAGGAGGAGGTGACGCATGCAGAAGAGGCCCCACCATATAATAAACTGCCAGAAAATGGGAAGAAATATGCCCTGTTCACTGATGGGTCCTGCCGTATTGTGGGAAAGCATCGAAAGTGGAAGGCTGCTGTGTGGAGTCCTACACGACAAGTTGCAGAAGCCAGTGAAGGACAGGGTGAATCGAGCCAGTTTGCAGAGGTGAAAGCCATTCAGCTGGCTTTGGACATTGCTGAGCAAGAAAAATGGCCAGTACTTTATCTCTACACTGACTCATGGATGGTGGCAAATGCTCTGTGGGGGTGGTTACAGCAGTGGAAGCAGGGCAACTGGCAGCGCAGAGGCAAACCCATCTGGGCTGCTGAGCTATGGCAAGATATTGCTGCCCGGATAGAGAATCTGGTTGTGAAAGTACGCCATGTAGATGCCCACGTACCAAAGAATCGGGCCACGGAGGAACATCAGAACAACCAGCAGGTGGATCGGGCTGCTAGGATTGAAGTGGCTCAGGTGGATCTGGACTGGCAACATAAGGGTGAACTAGTCATAGCTCAGTGGGCCCGTGACACCTCAGGCCATCAAGGAAGAGATGCGACATATAGATGGGCTCGTGACCGAGGGGTGGACTTGACCATGGACACTATTGCACAGGTCATCCATGAATGTGAGACATGCGCTGCAATCAAGCAAGCCAAGCATTTGAAGCCTCTTTGGTATGGAGGACGATGGCCGAAATATAAATATGGGGAGGCCTGGCAGATTGACCACATCACACAGCCATTAACCCATCAAGGCAAGTGCTATGTGCTCACAATGGTGGAAGCAACCACTGGATGGCTGGAAACATACCCTGTGCCCCATGCCACTGCCCGGAACACTATCCTGGGCCTTGAAAAAGCAAGTCCTGTGGCGACATGGCACCCCAGAGAGAACTGAGTCGGACAACGGGACTCATTTCCAAAGCAGCCTCATAGACACCTGGGCCAAAGAGCATGGCATTGAGTGGGTGTATCACATCCCCTGTCACACACCAGCCTCTGGGAAGATACAATGGACTGTTAAAAACTACACTGAGAGCAATGGGTGGTGGGACCTTAAAACATTGGGATGCACGTTTAGCAAAGGCTACCTGGCTAGTTAACACCAGGGGATCTACCAATCAAAACTTCCACATACCGTAGAAGGGGATAAAGTCCCCGTAGTGCACATGAAGAATATGTTAGGGAAGACAGTCTGGGTTAGTCCGTGGGATTGCTTTTGCCCAAGGACCTGGGTACACTTGGTGGGTGATGCGGCAGGATGGGGAGGTCCGATGTGTACCTCATGGGGATCTGATTTTGGATGAGAATAGCCAATGGATCAAATTGGGTGCTGTTAATTGCTAAGTAACCCTGTCACTGTATGTCCTCATTACTATAATTGCTATCAGTTGTACTACAGTAAGAATCACCCAAATTAAGGACAGATGGACTTTGATGAAAAACCAAGTGCAGTAGTGATAGGATCAGAACTGACCTCAGCAGCCCAGCAACTTCATTGAGACTGATATCTTCAGCCTGTGTGCAGGAGCCACACCGGGTACACCAGCCACAAGCTCTGAAAAATACAGCATGCAACAGGCCAGCACCACACAGCATCTCACCTGCCCTGAGAGACTGTTCTAACAGATGGAGCCCAAAGCCATGGATTAAATGAGCTCAAAGGACATTTCAGAGGGATGGCCCATAGACAAAGGGCATTATATCTGTATGAATATATATGTACATACATATAAGACAGGGGAAACTGGTGGCAGTTCGTTGGAACTGGTAAGATCTGGGCATGACATAGATGGTATAGAATAAGGGGTGGATAATGTCCTGGTTCTGGCAGGGATAGTGTTAATTTTCTCCAGGATCTGGCACGGGACACAGGTATTCCATACCCAGAGCTGGCTGGGGGAGGGGGTTAGGAAGTCGCTGCTTGGAGGGGGTTGGGGTGTCCCAGGTCCAGTCAGTGAGTGGTGATTCCATAATCGTGTCTGTACATTCCTCTATCAGTAGTGTTATTTTTATTCCCTTTGCTGTTCTGTTAAACTGCCTTTGTCTCAACCCACAAGTTTTGCCTTTTTCTTCTGATTCTCCCCCCACAGCTGTGGAGGGAGCAAGAGAGCAGCTGCCTGGTTCTTTATTGCCATCTGAGGCTAAATCACAACACGGGGATGCCAAGAATTGTCTGTATTGGAGACTGAGGTGAGCTTAACAGGAAACAAGTGGGAAAAGCACTCCATTGTGACCAGCCCAGAGGCCCCTTGTATCCTTGGCATAGACTACCTCAGGAGAGGGTACTTCAAGGACGCAAAGTGGGCTATGGTGTAGCCACTGTGAACAGAGAAAAGATTCAACAGCTATGTACCCTGCCTGACCTCAAGGAAGATCCTTTTATTGTGGCATTGCTGCAAGTTGAAGAACAGCAGGTGCCAATTGCTACCAGGATGGTGTACCAGCAGCAATACCACATGAACTGAGACTTCCTGACTCCCATCCATGAGCTGATTCATCAAATGGAGAGCCAAGGAGTGAACAGCAAGACTCACTCACCTTTTAATAGTTCCATATGGCCAGTGCAAGAGTCTGACGGAGGATGGAAGTTAACAGTAGACTATTGCGGCCTGAACAAAGTGACGCCACCACTGAGCGCTGCTGTATCAGACACGGCCAAGAAGGCCAATAGCATCTTGGTTTGTATCAGAAATAGTGTGGCCAGCAGGACCAGGGAAGTAATCATCCCCCTGTACTCGTTGCTGGTGAGACTACACCTCGAATACTGTGTTCAGTTTTGGGCCCCTCACTACAAGAAAGACATTGAGGTACTGGAGCACATACAAAGAGCAGCAATGAAGCTGGTGAAGGGTCTAGAGGACAAGTCTTATGAGGAGCAGCTGAGGGAACTGGGGTTATTTAGCATGGAGAAAAGGAGGCTGAGGGGAGACCTTATTGCTCTCTACAACTACCTGAAAGGAGGCTGTAGCAGGGTGGGTGTCTGTCTCTTCTCCCAAGTGACAGGACAAGAGGAAATGGCCTCAAGTTGTGCCAGGGGAGGTTTAGATTGGATATTAGGAAAGATTTCTTCACCTAAAGGGTTGTCAAGCATTGGAACAGGCTGCCCAGGGAAGTGGTTGAGTCGCCATCCCTGGAGGTGTTTAAAATATGTGTAGATGTGGTGCTGAGGGACATAGTTTAATGGTGAACTTTGCAGTGCTATGTTAACCATTGGACTCAATGCTCTTAAGAGTCTTTTCCAACCTAAACAATTCTATGATTATGGCTAGAGCACCAATATGAACTGGAGTCAAAGGCAGCCAAGGCATATATTACAATTGACATTGCCAATGTGGGTTTTTTTTTCCAATTCTTTGGCAACAGAGTGTAGGCCAGTTTGCTTTCATGTGGAGGGGTGCCCAATACACCTGGAATCAACTGCTCCAGAGATGGAAGCACAGCCCTATCATTTGTCACAGACTAATCCAAATTGCACTAGAAAAGGGTGATGCCCCTGAACATCTACAATACATCAATGACATCGTCACGTGAGGCAACAAGGCAGAAGCGTTTGAGAAGGAAAAGAGTAATTCAGATTCTTCTGAAAGCTAGTTTTGCCATAAAAAGAAGCAAGGTCAAGGGACTTGTGCAGGAGATTCAGTTCTTGGGAATAAAATGGCAGGATGGATGTAGTCATGTCCCTATGGATGTGGTCAACAAGATAGCAACTATGTCTCCACCAGCTAACAGGAAAGAAACAGAAACTTCCTAGGCCTTCTGGGGTTCTGGAGAATGCATATTCCAGGTTATAGTCAGTTTATGAGCTCTCTCTATTGAGTAACCTAAAAGAAGAAATATTTTGAGTGGGGCCTTGAGCAATAACAGGACTTTGAGCAAATCAAACAGGAGATAGCTCATGCAGTAGCTCTTGGGCCTGTCTGTATAGGACCAGCTGCACAAAGTGTACTCTACACTACAGACAGGGAGCATGGTCTCACCTGAAGCCTCTGGCGGAAAACATCAGGAGAAACCTGAGGTTGACCATTAGAGTTCTGGAACTGGGGGTATCGAGGATCAGAAGCCCACTGCACCCCAACTGAAAAAGAGATAACAGCATACGAGGGGGTTCAAGCCACCTCAGAAGTTGTTGGTACAGAAGTGTATCTCCTCTTGGCACTGCAATTGCCCGTGCTACACTGGATGTTCAAAGGAAAAAATCCCATCTACACCATCATGCAACGAACACTACATGGAGAGTGAGCGAGTAGTACTGATCACATAACAAGCTCGACTGGGGAAACCCAGCCACCTAGTAAACATGGAAGGGATCGTGGACTGGCCAAAAGGCAGAGATTTTTGAGCATCGCCTGAGAAGGTGGTTCATGCCCAAGAGGCACCACTGTGCAATGAGTTATCAAAGATGAAAGTCATTATGCTTTGTTTACTGATGGATCCTGTCATGTTGTAGGAAACCATCATAACTGGAAAGCTGCTGTGTGGAGTCCTACATGACAAGTCATTGAAGACACTGAAGGTGGTGAGTTATACAATCATGGAACAGTTTGGGTTGGAAGAGACCTTTAAAGGTCATCTAGTCCAACCTTCCCTGCAGTGAGCAGGGACATCTTCAACTAGATCAGGTTGTTCAGAGCCCCATCCAACCTGACCTTAAATATTTCAAGGAATGGGGCATCTACCATCTCTCTGGGAAACCTGTTACAGTGTTTAAATCTACCCTTCCTTTTAGTTTAAAACCATTACCCCTTGTCCTATTGCAACAGGCCCTGCTAAAAAGTTTGTCCCCATCTTTCCTGTAGGCCCCCTTTAAGTACTGAAAGGCCACAACAAGGTCTCTCTGGAGCCTTCTCTTCTCCAGGCTGAACAACCCCAACTCTCTCAGCCTGTCCTCATAGGAGAGGTGCTCCAGCCCTCTGATCATTTCTGTGGCCCTCCTCTGGACCCACTCCAACAGGTCCATGTCCTTCTTATGCTGAGGATTCCAGACCTGGATGCAGTACTCCAGGTGGGGGTCTCACCAGAGCAGAGTAGAGGGGCAGAATCACCTCCCTCGACCTGCTGGCCATGTTTCTTTTGATGCAGCCCAGGATGCAATTGGCCTTCTGGGCTGCAAGTGCACATTGTTGGCTCATGTCCAGCTTTTCATCCACCAGTACCCCCAAGTCCTTCTCCACAGGGCTGCTCTCAATCCCTTCATCCCCCAGCCTGTATTGATACTGGGGGTTGCCCCAACCCAGGTGCCAGGACCCTGCACTTGGCCTTGTTGAACCTCATGAGGTTCACACAGGCCTACTTCTTGAGCTTGTCCGGTCCCTCTGGATGGCATCCTGTCCCTCAGGCATGTCAACAGGACCACTCAGTTTGGTGCTATCTCCAGCAGACATTCTTTAGTATCCAAAGCTTGCTAGAACCTACTAAAGGATTGGGCAAGCTTAGTCCAACAGCTTCTTAAGCCTTTAAGGTAGGCTTCCTTGCTGGTGTTTAATATGCTCAAGCAGAAAAACAAGAGAGTGTATCCTGGGAATGGATCATGGTTAAGGTAGGACAAAAGAGAAAGGCTGATAAACCACTAAAATTGCCCTAGGAAAGGAACAAAAGTCAAAAGTGAAAAAGCTGCATTGTTACATACTAGAAAAAAAATAATCAGATTTCATCCTGCTTTACATCCTCGTGCACTGAACAAAAGAGAGGGGACAGCACAAAAGAATGCTTTCATACAGTTTATGGAAGTAAAATACAAAAAACAAACTTTGTTTCAAGTGACGCTTCCCAGGAAAATAAAAAAAAAAAAAAAATCAAAACCAGAGTTTTTCAGTGAATGACTAAAAGTGTTTCTTATTAAGGTGGCAGAAAAGAGGACCAATGCATTACTCAGCTTTGACGCTACATAAATATAACATAAGGCAATCAATTCCTCAGAGAAAACATCACAGCTTCCCCACTTCCATCTCTTACTGCAGTGAGGGGCAAACTGACATAGCAGAGCAAGCAGATAGCCATTTAAGCAAATGGCTATGCAGACCTTTGATGCCAGTTTCTGAACTAGCATGAAGGGTCAGAACAGACCACTGTGTAGGACTAGAACGGAATCCACAAGTATCAGTTATTTAAGGTTATGTATCTGCACATCATCAAACCACCGTATCAAACACAATAGACTTTAGAAACATACAGTGTAGTATGAATACAGAGTAATTATGCTGTGTGTATGGAGTCAGAATGGACAACAGAAGATACAAGGGAAGGAGCCACAAGAAGTCACACACAGAAAACAAGTTACAAAGGCTGTAAAGGTGTTTCATTCCATGAAGCAAAAGCACTATTGTTACTACCCGTTACTTCCTTTGCTCACAACTCATTGTGACCTGTGTTTCTGTTACCAGTTTCAGGATGTAAACTAGAGAAACAGAAATCCAAGTATAACTATTATTTCTATTTTCTCTAAAGAAAGTTTTCTCAATTACAACCTGTAAATTTCCCAAGTCTATACACTTAGTATAACACAATTTTTCTATAACTATAGTATCTTCCCAAAGGGTTAGTTACAGAGGTGATACTTGTCACTAAATTGAAGACAGATGAAAAAAAAACAAACAACTATGTCCCACTTTGAGAAACACCAAGGCAAAAGAAGTTTTCACGTAGTAGTAGTGTATTTGCATACCAGCAAGTAACTACAACAGGCAGAAGATCCTGTTGATGGGATATGACAACCCAAAAGAGAATAAACTACACCAAGGTGTCAAATTTCATAAAAAAAACAAAAACTGCAGGAGAGGGGAAAGAGAAAGGTAAGGTATACAAGCAGGAAATACTTCAATTACCAATACAGCAATTTTCTCTTTAGAAAAGAAACATTTTTAGCCTCTTAAATTTAGACAAGAAAACGGCATATTTCAATACATTGTGCCAAAATTAACTACACCAACATTTGCATACCTGTTCCAAGAAAAAAAGTCTGACCTCTTGAATAGAAAACTGTTTAAAAAGAAAAACCCAAACACCAACCTCCCTCCTCTAAACCAACCAACCAAACAACCACCCCACACACAACCAAAAAACCACACACACCACCTTTGGCCCAAGATTGTTAGATGCCACTGTATAAAAATGTCTTTTCCTAAAGAAGTTAAACATGGACAAAGTCTCAGCTTTATAAATATTTTTGCTTTAGAGTTTTAAATTGCAAATTATTTACTATAAGTAGTAGTGCAATTCAAAAATATTTTGAAGGAGGAACGTCTATGTAATAAGCTATGTTATAAGTGTACGTGACATCACCAAAAGCAGTTGTACTTATGAATTAATGCTACATAGTTTGTACAATCCTGTGGAAAATATTTGAAGAACTATAATGAACCAAATAAAACTATAAATAATATAGCATTAGTTTTTAAATGTGTGATTATAAAGAAAGAGTTTGACACAGAGTAAGCAAAAGAGGTGCTTATTGCATAGATATACTTCTGCTGCTACAAAAGCAAGATCTGGTGATAAAAATATTTTTAACTCATTCTGAAATGCAGTCACTGCTGCCAGAGTACATTTAATATAAATGCAAATAAAACTTACTAGATTTTTAAAACAATACCCTTGATGCTATGCACTGAGACAATACTCTGTAAATCAATTTATTTTCCATGTAGTGGGCAAATCCAGTTAGTGTAATTATTTTTTTTCTGCATGTGAATAGTAAAATCAAAGTGCTTATTTTCCCCCACAAGAAGTGTGTTCACTGTGAGAATACTAGGTCTTGCAATATCCCACATAAGGCTTTCAATTTAAAGGTTAGTTCTAGAAATTTGGAACTGAAACATCAGGGTTTTTTTGCCGTTAATAACAATGACTACGCTACAAATGGCTAAAGAACAGTTACGTGTGGAAAAAGCAGCTGAATTAAGGAAAAGTTTTAGTGCACTTTGCTCATTTTAGCCAACATGCTACATTGCCCTTTTTGCAAACAAAGTGGACTCAAGGATTTCCATTGTAAGAAATTACTTGGCAAGCAAAACACTGTGTCAAGCTGCCTTTTTTTTCCCCCCCAATAGACTTAGACATATTAAGACAGAAGCTTTGCAAGATTTTACACAATTCTTTTTGGTTTTATTATTAAATGAGAAAGTTTGATTTGTTACATTGTCACATTGCTAGCCAGAAATGCTGCAGTGCTGAAGAAAGTCAATGCTGGGTCAAACCAAGTCCTCATTCTATAACATTTGTTTGCTAAGAAATTATAGTAATGTTTAACACAACATTCCTTGCTTTCTTCAGAGAGAAGTCCCATCATTTTCCTCTAATGGGGTAAGTTACTACATAAATTAGAAATATTTTTTTTAGACAATATATCCCCAAATTTTCATGAGATCAAAACAAGCTTCTACAGATATTACAGAAATCTTCACACATCATCATCATCTGATGTATCACTGCTGCTCGTCTCAGAATCCTCATTCTCCAGAGTAGGTTTGAAAGTGCTGGTTTTCCAGGGGCTAAATTTAAAATCACAGATGAGGCCATTTTTCAAAATGCCATTTTTCTGAAGGCCATTTTTTTGTAACTGAAATGAGAAAACAAGATGTATTCAGAGAAAGAAAAAGCTAAACAACAATCTGTTGTATTTCAGCATTCTCTACATGATCTATGGGCTACATTAGATTCACTGCATAACCTTATATATATACAAACAAAGGAAAATTCACCTGAGAGCCTTCACTTTTGGGCCAGCCACCTGCATCCAAGAGCCTCCAACTGTGCTAAACTAAGCTCCTACAGTGAACAAGAGCTTACCCTCTTCTCGCTCACTTCTTCAGACATTTTGCCCCAGTGATCCCTCCCACATGGTCTCTCCTGTGATGCAGTCCCTTTTTCCAGTCTGCTGCAAACGCCTGTGCTAAGGAGGGCAGGGTCTGCAGTGAAGAAAGGGCCCAGGAAGAGAAGCACCAGGGAGGAATGGGTATCTCAATCTGTCTACCTGATGCAGTTGGAAAGTCAAAGACAGTGGAGAGAAGGAAACAACTTATTCTACAAGAAAGGAATTACTGCATTTACAGACATAGTGCAGAAGCTGGGCAATAAGCCAAGCATTTAAGAGTTTAATATTCCAACTACTCTAATTAGCACCTGCATGGCTAGACTTAGAGAAATATCAAATGTTCATATTTAACATTATGCAAGATTCTCCCTTCCAGCCCCTCCCCTCACTGACCCCTATCAGGTATATAAAACATTCCTAATTAAGAAAGAAAAAATTAATATTCAAATCTAGATTGCCTTTGCAGACTTTGTTACTAGTGAATTAAGTGCCCCTCAATTTCCAACAGAGAAAATTCAGATTTTTGGAAAGCCAAGGAAGCTGCATAAAACCCTTGAAAGAAAACTCCCTTTCTTCAGGCTGAGGAGCTGGAAAGCCTATGCAATTCTACTACCAGCGATGCTGAAACTACTCATAGAATCATAGAGTTTTCTAGGTTGGAAGGACCTTTCAGATAGAGTCCAGCCATCAACCTAACTCTGACAAAAACCATCACTAAACTATATCTCTAAGCACTATGTCTACCCATCTTTTAAATACCTCCAGGGACGATGATTCCACCACTTCCCTGGGCAACCTGTTCCAATGCTTGGCAACCCTTTCCGTGTAAAACTTTTTCCTAATATCCAATCTAAACCTCCACTGGCACAACTTGAGACCATTTCCTCTTGTCCTATCGCTTGTTACTTGGGAAAAGAGACTGACTCCCACCTCTCTACAGCCTCCTTTCAGGTAGTTGTAGAGAGCAATAAGATCTCCCCTCAGCCTCCTTTTCTCCAGGCTAAACAACCCCAGTTCCCTCAGCTGCTCCTCATAAAACTTATTCTCCAGACCCCTCACCAGCTTCATTGCCCTTCTCTGGACATGCTCCAGAACCTCAACATCTTTTTTTATGGTGAGGGGCCCAAAACTGGACACAGTACTCGAGGTGGGGCCTCACCAGTGCCAAGTACAGGGGGATGATCACTTCCCTAGTCCTACTCACCACACTATTCCTGATACAGGCCAGGATGCTGTTGGCCTTCTTGGGCACCTGAGCACACTGCTGGCTCACATTCAGACAGCAGTCAACCAACATCCCCAAGTCCTTTTCTGCCAGGCAGCTCTTCAGCCACTCTTCCCCAAGCCTGTAACGCTGCATGGGGTTGTTGTGACCCAAGTTCCAGACCCAGCACTTGGCCTTGTTCAACCTCATACCATTGACCTCAGCCCATCAATCCAGCCTGTTCAGGTCCCTCTGCAAAGGGAGGGACCTCAGAATCACTCCCCTACACTTCCCTTGATATTTTGAGAATAGACCTTACCTACGATAAGCACTGGTCCCCTATCTTTTTAAAGCAACTATTCTTCTGAAAGCACAAGGAGGCAAGAGGGAGGAAAGAAAAAGGGTACTGAAATAGCAGCATCCCTAACCATCAAAGTTACTGGACATCCCCCTCAAAGGTAGGCATTTAGGGTAGCCACCTACAAGTTCATAATGGAACATTAACTTATCATTACCTGTTCACTAATGACTTGGAATTCCCTCATCTCATCCTCTGTTAGTGGAGCACATGTTTCATCATTTTCACTGTCTTCCTGCCAGCCCATCTCCTTTAACAACCTTTAAAATAAAAAGAACAACATTAAGGAATTTGCTACACACAGACATTTCAAGTATATGTGTAAAGATCTGTAATAAACAGTCCAAACTTTTTTTAAACAAACTCTTACATAAAAGTAGGTTAAAAGCCTTACAAAAGATATATAAAGCACAGAAGTTGAGAAGTTCTCAGGTCCTTCACAGGTGACCCTGCTTTACCACTACATGTTTAATTCCAAAGGTTGCAAAAATTAAACAGTAATACTTTATATAACACATTCTTAATTGCAAGCATATATCCACACCATGACTTGCACATACCAAGTATTACATTTTCTGCCATCAGGTTTCACATACAAAATAGACCCTACTCCCTCTGCCAATCTAGTGAACGTAAGGACACAAAAGCCCAATTTCATCATATTATCTCACTTCAGGATCTTTATTACCAGCCTAAAAAAAAGCCGACAGTTTTTCATATTCTGTTTCAATTGGACAGCTGTTCTCCAGGGCTGCAGCAATAAAGAAAGCAAAAGAGAAAAGAATTTGGATTATATGCAAGTTCAGCTGTTGATGCATAGGATTTCTCTTAAAAGCACATCTAGTGTTGGGACTATGAACTTTACAGCCCATTAAGCTGCAACCTCCATCGTCAATATATTTGTGTAAAAAGTTATCAAAGGCAAATGACTGTTGTACAATCAAGCAACCCTGGCTACACTATGATATTCATCATATTCCTGAAGTTCAAAAGCAGGAAGAAAGCAGAGTCTAAGTAACTGTACCTTCATTTTAAGACAAGAAATCTCTGTCAGGTGGAAAAGTAAGAATATATCTCCTTTGCATAACTGCTCTGGTGGAGCAGCAATGTAGGAATGCTGGTGATGTCCTTCCATGGGAACCAACATCAGAGATTGCTCCTCACCTCAGACCCACAGTAAACTTCTAGACCCTTCTGCACCAAGTTTGGAGATAGAGACAACGCACATGGGAGAAGCTGCATTGATCCTGAGTGACAGAAGCACGATTCAGGAAGCAATGGGCTCATATAGTTTCTTTTTTCAAGCACAGACAGACTACAACTAGGAGCAAGTTTTGGGATGAGGAGAGGAAAAGAAACGGAGACAGATTGCTCTCGTGACTAAGCTTGAGATGTCCAAAGATGCAATAATAAAAGTGTTTTAGCTGGTGCCAAAACTGGAACAGCAGTATCTGAGCAGGAAGAAAGTGTTTTTAGGTGTGAAGATGCTGTGAAAACACAGGTTATCTGAGGGTGAAGACACTGTGACATTTAATAGCAAGGTCTCTTGCTGCAAAGTTTTTGCCAAAAGGATTAGCACCTTCTTCACACAAACCACACACCTGTTGACCTTAAACGTTAAAGGAGGTTAAAGCTATTTCACAAAAAATAAAGAGGTTTCTAAAGTATATGCCAGAACTGACGCAAAAAACTGACACTTAGAGCTGAAGAACAGTGAATATATTAAAACAGGGAAGTTAGATGAACTCACAGTTGATGTCACATGCCAGGAATCATAGAATGTGTTGGATTGGAAGG
Source organism: Rissa tridactyla (assembly GCF_028500815.1). Classification (NCBI taxonomy): domain Eukaryota; kingdom Metazoa; phylum Chordata; class Aves; order Charadriiformes; family Laridae; genus Rissa; species Rissa tridactyla. Next base: position 27,080,952 of record NC_071496.1, read on the forward strand.
GACCCTTAAAGGTCATCTAGTCCAACCCCCCCTGCAGTAAGCAGGGACAACTTTAACTAGATCAGGTTGCTCAGAGCCTCAGCAAGCCTGGCCTTGAGTGTCTCCAGGGATGGGGCCTCTACCACCTCTCTGGGCAACCTCTTCCAGTGCCTCACCACCCTCATGGTAAAGAACTTCTTCCTAATGTCTAATCTAAACCTACCCTGCTCTAGCTTAAAACCATTGCCCCTCGTCCTATCGCTACATGCCCTTGCAAACAGCCCCTCCCCAGCTTTCTTGGAGGCCCCCTTTAGGTACCAGAAGGCTGCTATAAGGTCTCCCCGGAGCCTTCTCTCCTCCAGGCTGAACAACCCCAACTCTCTCAGCCTGTCCTCATAGGAGAGGTGCTCCAGCCCTCTGATCATCTTTGTGGCCCTCCTCTGGACCAGTTCGAACAGGTCCATGTCCTTCTTATGTTGGGGACTCCAGAGCTGCATGCAGTACTCCAGGTGGGGTCTCACCAGAGCAGAGTAGAGGGGCAGAATCACCTCTCTCGACCTGCTGGCCATGGTTCTTTTGATGCAGCCCAGGATATGTGGTTGGCTTTCTGGGCTGCGAGGGCACATTGCTGGCTCATGTTGAGCTTCTCATCCACCAACACCTCCAAGTCCTTCTCCTCAGGGCTGCTCTCCATCCCTTCATCCCCCAGCCTGTATTGATAATGAGGATTGTCCAGACTCAAATGCAGGACCTTGCACTTGGCCTTGTTGAACTTCATGAGGTTTGCACAAGCCCACCTCTCTAGCTCATCCAGGTCCCTCTGGACGACATCCCATCCCTCTGGCATGTTGACCGCACCACTCAGCTTGGTGTCATCTGCAAACTTGCTGAGGGTGCACTTGATCCCCCTGTCTATATCATTGATGAAGATATTGAACAGCACCGGTCCCAGTACAGATCCCTGAGGGACACCACTTGTCACCCCTGTCCATCTGGACATCGAGCCATTGACCACTACCCTCTGGATGCAACCATTTAGCCAGATGTCAACAAGAAATGCCCTTTAACATAACCCTCCCTACAAAAAAATTCTAGGTCCCAATACAATGAGCATGCACAGGATGTGTCACTACAGGTGACCAATGACACCAATGACTGTTGTTAAAACCATAATAAAAGCCTGGAATTGGGGGGGACAATACAGAGACCAGCACTACTGAGATTGTTATTGTCCCATTAACTTTTTTAAACAGAAATGGAAATTACAGCCTCTGTAGTGTTTGAACAAACTGGACAATGTGACAGCCAGGAGCAGCAAAATCCTCAAAAAGCAGCAGAAATAATATATCATCCAAAGCTTCTTTTAAGAGAATGTGTGCATTTGTATACACATAAAGATTCACCATTATGCAATGCCAAAAGCAGGTCAATGATAGTTATATATTTAGCTACAGTAATTCAAGTCAGAAAATTTTACTGCAAGCAAGGTAAGCTGTTATATGGTAAACAGTTATATAGTTAATGTAAATAAAATTTAGGGCAATAACTAATTAATTTTTTAAGCAATATCATCTAAAGCTAGCAGGACTTCTGTCCATTTAAAGCAACATTAGGCTTCTAGAATGGTTAAAACTATGTAAAAAAAATAAAATAATTAAGCTTCACATTAGCAAACTTGACACCAACAGGATGAGTACATAATCACTGCATGTTGTAAACTCCCCCAGCAGAAAGAAAGCCCAAGATATATTTAATACAAGATGTACCTATACAGTTATTAGGTACGCACAAGTATCCTGCAAGTTAAGCTGGTCACTTCAAGTCCAGTTTACCACAAAAAGGCTTACCATAACATCTGGTCTACACACATGCAGAGGTCTCAGACAAAGGGCTGGTAGAGTAGAGAGACACAGCATCTCTGGGATACCAAAAGAAAAGATGCTTGCCCAGAAACCCTATGAAGGCCAAAGTAGTTTGAATTGACAAATGAGAGTTAGATTTGACTCTTATCTTCTATTAAAAAATATTAATTAGCAGCCTCTAGTGGTCAAAGATTTGTTTCCATAGCTAATGGTAGAAAAAAAAAAAAGGAACAGAACAGAGTGCGTTTCACTTTTCATACTCATGACAGATAAGAGGTCATGAAAGTTTCCTCTGCAGGTACTACAAAAGGAAGAGTTCTTTAGTCCAATGTATACTTAGAATCTATCACTAAAAGAAAAAAAAAATAAAAATCTATCTAATCTATCGCTACATTTCTCTCGTTACCAGAAACGGTAAGAATTTAACAGAGCTCATGACAAGCTCACCTCCAGAGTGATTTCCCAGTAGTATAATTCTCAATCTCTACCAGTTGCTACTGCAGTTATTATTATGAGATACTAGAATTGTTTCAATCCTTTTTTGAAGTTATTTTCTCCCTTTCCAGTGCGTTGTCTCGTGATATCTCTGACAGTGTCAAATAGTCAGCTACAGAAATAATTAATTTCTTTAACAACGAGGAAAAACTCACTGGAGTTTTACATAAGATGCAGCATTTAAAGTAGTATTAATACAAATAGCAATTGCATGCATTGTTTTTCCTAGAAGTGCAGACCAAAATCAGAGGGATGAAGTCACTACGTAGTTTGCTTTATCTCTTTATAATGAAATAACATCAAGTTTTTAGTAAAGCAAGTTTAAGATATCAGTACACAAGTCTAATAGAAACAAAGTATATTCCATGTTAAATTAGTATATGTCTAAAAGTTAATCTTTGACAGCACTCATTAAACATTGTATGTGTTCTCAGTTTTCAGATTCTGACTTCTGAACTAATAAGAATTTAAAGACATGCTCACTTACCATGAAGGAACACTCTTTATATTATAATAAAGTACATACCTATGCTCTGCCTCAAGTGAGCTTGAAAGGACATCTGCCCGAGGGAAAGTTGAAGATCGAATGATCTGTTGAGATGCAATTGGAGCATTGCCATTCTCTTGTGGAATTTCATTTTCAAAGTTTCGGTTTATATCTCTATCGTGATGAGGACTGTTGCTGTTGTGCAAGTTAAAGGACTCATCATCCTGTTAAAAATAATTATATATTACAAAGTTTAAAAGTAAATTCCATTCACAAGTAAATGTCTGCAATTCAGTGATTCTGTTCAATTTAAATTTATTTTAAATAGAGACGCTCTATACTACGGGGGTAATTCTGTTCATATTTCTAGAGTTTACAATATCTAGATACTACAGAAATTTTTTCTACAAAGTTTCAAACATATCTTAAAATTCAAACTTATTATTTCTATAAGTATGAAAGGCAGCTTAAATGAGTTCTGTTGAACTTACAAACAAGGTTCCTAATTAAACATCAGAGCCACGCGTGTCAGAAGTTTGAAAGCAAAAGAGTTCTCAAAAGTTTACTTAGTTTAAGGGGCAGGTCACAGCCAACTTACCTCAACCAGCAAATTCATCTGCCACAAGTTCAGAAAGATTGGATAGTGCTCTTTGAATTCAGACAACAGCTTCCCCTACACACATGCACACAGCTTCTCAGGCTGTTGTTACAGCAACTGTAACTTACTAGCCATGAAATAAGAACTAGGAAGAAAGTTTATTTAGAAAGCAGACTGTTCAGGTTCACTCAAATATTAAAAGCTCTTTAATCCTATAAACCAGAGATGTTTCTTTTCATAGAATGTGTTGGATTGGAAGGGACCTTTAAAGGTCAACTAGTCCAACCCCCCTGCAGTAAGCTTCAACTAGATCAGATTGCTCAGAGCCTCAGCAAGCCTGGCCTGGAATGTCTCCAGGGATGGGGCCTCCACCACCTCTCTGGGCAACCTGTTCCAGTGTCTCACCAATTCTATGAGTCTCACCAATTCTAAAATGTCTTTTAATTCTACTCATTCAGCAACTTGTAATTCTTATTTAGTAACGAGCCAAATAGCCTCATAAGTCTTACCAACAATAAAAACAAAGAGGAAAGTATTAACATTATCTATTTAACACCCTTTTGACAACAAAAATCCTTAAATTCGGCATATAACAGTGTTATCCATAGCAGGAAGTAATCACTCAATCAGCCGGTTCTGCACTTATACAAAATCACGATCAAGACCATCCATCATCATTCCCCTCCCACTCAGTGTTGTCTGCCTCAAGAAATTTTAGGATGCTCAGCAAGAATTTCTTAAGCACAAGTACCCCAGTAAACATATATCCACCTGTTAAATCATACACCTGAAGAATGCACCTCATATTATCAAAGAAAATTCATAAAAATATTGAACAATTTTAATATTAGGGCAAAAGAGCTTCTTCCAAGCATGATTCAGATGCTGATCATGAATTGCCTCATTTCAGAGGTAAAATCTGTTACTTCAGGTCTTAAAATTCCATCAACAGGATCACGTTATAGAAGTCTGTTGCACAGTTATCTCCCTATCCACTCAGTTGCATGCCATGTCTTCTACTAATGATCATTAAAATGAATGTTGGAAGTAGGACAACTATTAATTACATGATTTGTTTAACAACTTTTCACATCTGTTAGTGAAACAGCAACGGCAGGGAAGACAACGCATGCACATACCAACAAATACTCCAGGCTACGTTACATACACCTGGTCCAAGGACATTACAATTTTCACTACTAAAAACCTCCCCTCTCCCCCCCAAACACACTGCTTCTGAAAAATCCAGGACAACAAAGTGCATCTGACATAAGTATCATGAAGACATTAAGAACTAAAGACAACTTCAGGAACAGAAATTTCCACCAAATTCATGTTCAGAATTCTGAAGCTCAAGACAGTGTTTCCCAAGATCTTTTTAACCTTAAATCAAAACTTTGTGTATTTCTTAGAATCACAGAATGGTTTGGGTTGGAAGGGACCTTAAACATCATCTAGTTCCAACCCCCCTGCCATGGGGCAGGGACACCTCCCACTAGACCAGGCTGCTCAAAGCCCCATCCAGCCTGGCCTTGAACACCTCCAGGGAAGGGGCATCCACAGCTTCCCTGGGCAACCTGTTCCAGTGCCTCACCACCCTCACAATAAAGAATTTCTTCCTAATATCCAATCTAAACCTCCCCTCTTTCAGTTTGATGCCATTACCCCTCGTCCTATCATTACACTCCCTGATAAAGAGTCCCTCCCCATCACTCCTGTAGGCCCCCTTTAGGTACTGGAAGGCTGCTATAAGGTCTCCCCAGAGCCTTCTCTTCTCCAGGCTGAACAACCCCAACTCTCTCAGCCTGTCCTCATAGCATAGGTGCTCCAGCCCTCTCATCATCTTTGTGGCCCTCCACTGGACCCATTCTAACAGCTCCATGTCCTTCCTGTGCTGAGGACTCCAAAGCTGGACGCAGTACTCCAGGTGGGGTCTCACCAGAGCAGAGTAGAGGGGTAGAATCACCTCCCTCAACCTGCTGACGCATTCCAAGAACTTCCTGGATTTCTTGTGCCCTGCTGTGTTGTCCTTCCAACAGATATCGGGGTGGTTGAAGTCCCCCATGAGGACCAGGGTTTGTGAACGCGATGCTGTTCCTATCCTGTCTATGGAGGGCTTCATCCACTCCGTCGTCCTGGTCAGGTGGCCTATAGCAGACCCCTACTGTAATGTCATCTGCCCCTGTGTTCCCTTTAATCTTGACCCATAAAGTTCTCTGTTGGGTCTTCATCCATCCCCAGTGGAGCTCCAGGCATTCCAGCTGTTCATTGACATAGAGGGCAACACCCCCTCCACATCTTATATATTATATTCTTATATACACATGAACAACATTACCCCCCCCCCAACACCCATCTCGGCCATAAAACGCCTAACGGAAAGATGCAGACCTTTCCTAAGTGACACATACAGCTAAGTTGTACAGTCCCATTACAGCAAATTTTATTTTGCCTGAAATAAGAACAGGGTCAGAAAAATCCATCTTACTTTTATGAGCAATGCACACTGGCACTGTTTCTTTTTTCATGTCTGAATCTGAATAACCCTTCCTCGATCCCACTCTCACATTTTATTTGTCCGTCTGATTTGTAATTTGTGCCTTTTTTTTTTGGTTAACACTTTAAACCACTCATTTACACCAAACATAGGCTTTTAATCGCCTCATCCCGAGTAATACATGACTTATCTTCACTTGGACTACGTACGATAACTATGCTTATGGCTTGTTGGTGGCTTGTAGCACTGACAAAAATATTCTCAAGTGCCAGCTAAGCACTGCATAAACTGATCCGGATGGAAAGGAGACTGACACATAATATTATACACAGTACAGGCCTCCAAGTTCTCAATTAGGAAGTAAAAACAGGTTCTTTATATATGCATAAATCAAACTACTGCCCCTATGAATAGGCCAAGAACAGAGATTCTATTCTGGCTATCTAAACACTCGAAATAGAAAGGTTTGAGAAGCAGAACCTAGTTTTTCTATTAATTGTTTTGTAGGATAACTAACAGCCAAGGTGTGAAACACTGCCCTCCACAAGGATTAGGTTAGTGTACTAAGCTTATTCTTTTTATTGTTGCTAATAACTCAGGCACATCTGTCTCTAACGATTACAAACAGATACTACAGAAAGAAAAAAAGAAACTACTAAAAAGCACTGGAGAAAGAGTAGTACTTGGAGCAAATTTCAAAATTCATCAAAAGGTAATTACTTTCCTTCATTTAGAGATCAATACGATAACTTAACAGCTGTTTACAGCCAAATAAAGAGTAGTTTATGTTCAGTCTGACAACCGTTACTGCTGGATCTACAATAGGTATGAACAAAACTACCTTCTCTTGCCCAGCATGATTCTCATCTTCATGTTCTTCTTCCACTCTATCTTGTTTCAATGCTTTCAAAAATTCACTCTTCCTATCAGTCCGCATTCTTGTCAATTTTGTTAAACGAGGCTGACCAACTCTGTCAATAGGGGATGATGAATTTGACCAATTACACTAATGGGGGGGTGTCAGGAAAAAAAAAAAAAGAATATTAGAAGTTTATTTATTTAGAAAACTTTAAGTGAAAGACAGACTCACAGGCACCTGCAGTTTCAGGTTTCATGTATATCCACAGTAAAAAGCAGAGGGAAGATATTTGTATTTCAGTACATATAGCTCTTACACGTAACCCCAGAGGTGAAGGTTTATGGACCCCTGTTAAGAAACAGTGTACCTTCTGAAGTGTATCACACTATTAGCAGTTCTGAAGTTTAAACCTACCAGGTTATACTTCCTAATGCACCATTTTTACTCCAAATCAATCTTACAAATCAAATATTGCAGTACTTAAAGGCCAGTGATGTACCTTCCGTATTTTCTCTCTCCCACACTAACTTCCACAAAAATAAACTTATTAAATACAGTTCTGCATAAGACTTACTGATACAGCTATCCAACCAAATTTAAAGTTTGATAGATATGACAAAAACTACAGACATTGCTTTACCTCTTTCACCGAATTCTGCGATACAGTAAATGCCTTGGCAGTTGATTTGAAAGGACTGAAATTGCCAATACCATATGCAGATTCATGAGAAAACGGATTTCCAAGTTTATTTTTTTTTGCTTGGCTTTTCCACTGTGTGGGCTAAACAAAAATTTAAAGAGAGTCATTAACTACAATAGGATTATTTTCAGGAATATTTAGAAAAATGATTAAGCAAAAGCAAATCATAGCTACAACCATAATTTAGAGAAAATACCTGTTTTATTGTGGAGAAGAGACTGTTTATGAGCATCTTCTCTCACAAATACTGTTAACACTTTTTATATAGAGTTAAATTTACAAACAATTAAGACCCTCATATTTGAGGTATTAAGAATCAAAATATGAGTCTTCAACAGCTGAAAGTAGTGTTTTTAATGTAGTATGTTAAGAGATTTAAGAACAGCTCCATCAGATGCTCTTAGGAGCACAGAAAAATTCATGAAATAAAATCAAAAGATGAACATGGAAAGTTGCATATGGAGAGGGACCAGAATGACACTAAGTACATCTATATCAATAATTGGGATAATTATGGAGGTACTTTTATGCCAACTATAGCTCTCCACTAGGTATCTATTTTTCTGTTACAGAACAGCAATGCCTTCTTTATATATGTTTTTAAGTTAAAAACATCCTTTTCACTCTCCCTTGGACAGCTCTTGCACTTCTCAAAAAAGGTAAATGAGAAACAAAGAGAGATCCAATTATACTATAGTTTAAAAAGAAAAATGAGAAAAAGTGTTTCTGTTTATTTTTGGGGTGTTCTGCACTTAGCAAGATTTGAAAGCATAATACTCTAGGAACAGTACTCTCAGTGGTAAAATAAGCACATTCAGAATTAGAGCATGATTTTTTTCAGCATGTTATTCATGCCACCAGTATTCAAGACTTACCTTTGCAGGTGGAGTAGCAGGTTTAGGGACTAATCCTTTATAAACACTTGTGCCAGTTCCATCCTTTACTGACTGTGAATGAAGACTTCCTACGACAGGGAATACAGATATTTGCAGTTCTGTTGCACTGCCCTTTTTAATGACCAGCATTCTTGGAATTCTGGGAGATCTAGATTTAGGATTTAAAGGGTACTCTGGGGAGAAGCGGAGGGAGGAAGTGTGTGTGTGTGTGTGCGCGCGTGCATGTATATACATTCTTAAGTTCCTAGTTCATAGGGTACTGGATAGCCATATGGTCCAGAGCAAATAGGCATAAATCAGGAACTTGGTCCAGTATTAGTTCCACAAATAACACACTGTACAAACCTGGGTAAACACAAGTTCTGTTCCATTTTCTACAACCACCTTTTATAAAAGGCACTTGGCAATGCAGGAATTTTACTGTCGGAAAATAAAGATATCCTTCAGTCAAAGCAGCTAGCTACACAGTTCTTGTTTGCAAATCTAAAATCCAAATACTATTAGTTGTTAATAGTTACTTAATCTTCAAAAGAAATTATGGTTTTCATATTTCCCTTTAAGGTTACTAAAGAATAATTACTCATATATTTATTAACAACTCATTTTAGAGCCAAATGATCCAAACTGACGCTCTCTAAACATGAGAGAAGAGATGCATACTACTGTAGACCCTGGTAATGACAGGTTTCTCTATCACTATGGCTCAGATGGACATAATAGAACATCTGAAGCTTACACCATTTCCAGGTTCAAGAGAGCACTAATTAGATACATAAAGTCAGCTGTCATACTCACTAAGTAACTGACATTTAACAATTTGAAAGAACACCTATTAAAAACATTCTAAACTTTTTGAAAAGCGTAAAAAACATTTTAATTCTTTTTTTTTTGCACATGCATTCCAATGCCGCGTTAACAAACTTTTCCAAGGTTAGCTCCTCTCTCTGCAAGCATTTCTACTGCACAGGCAGAGTCACCATATCCTACATTTAAAAAAAACCAAAAAAAAAAAAAAAACAAAAAAACAACCAAACACCACTATCTTAAAAGCATAAGTGATTTTAGCTTTGTTTAGCAGATAGATGTTACAAAATATTTGTGATAACTGCATACTTAGCTCTCATGAAACTTTATGAAAAGACTTTTCATAATACTCACATGCTCCCATCCTATATACACATTTTTATACATTTTTAACATTCATTAAAAGGGGATGGTAACATTCCTCTTGCCCTGAATATTAAGTTTCCTTTAACAGGGAATAAGAATAGCCTTAATTTCAGTTTTTCAATTACAAAACAAGGCTTGCAATAGCAGAGCTGTAATAAAGGAAGACACCAAGCTGTAAGCTGTAACAAGCAGCTGCACTGTAGCTTACAGATCTACGTAGCTAATAGAACTGTTCCTTCCTTTGCTTGTGAAGAGTGATACCTAGAAAACCTCAAAAACTTGTCCTCCTTCAGATCAAATTGAGCCATGTCAGGCAGCGGCCACAGCTAGAGTGCTGCAAATGTTGTAAAACACTCAAGTTGCTATATAATTTTCCACAATTTAGGAAAAAATTTAGCTATTGTTACTCTTTTATAGAAAGATAACTATATTTCCTGACTTTCACATGAAAGCTGCTAAATACACAAAACCAGAAAGCAGTCCAATTGTTTAGGCTCCTGCAAAAGTTCTTAGCGATTAGATATTTATATTCAGGGGCTGGCCTACATCTAGTGTTACCTAAGAATGCAAAATATAGTGGGGAAGGATGAGAAAAAGAATCAGCAAATTAAAGTACCATTTAAAATGAACAACAAGTTTCAGACCTCAGTATTAAGAACAGTTTAAGTTGTAGCTTTTATATTTAATTTATTTCCTCAAAGAGAAAGGTTCTTATTTTTCTTATTTTGAGTAAGTTTATTACTTTAAAACCTGTGCAGTCTAAAGCTACCACCTTCTCAGAGTGAACAATTCACTACTTAAAGGCCACAGAACTGTAAAACAGTAGCCAAATTTATCAGGTGGAGACGAGAAAACAAACCCAGACTACAGTTAAGTTAAAGGCCCACTCTCAGGATTGGCTTTCTTACAAGTAATTCATAACCACAACCAACAGCTTCAGGCATTTGCTTCCATTTTACTCACCCCACACACCTGCAGCTAAAGACTTATTCTGGTTTGGTGTTCTCTCATATTCAGGATTCAAAGATGGCTGAAAGGAAAATTTATCATTATTAAAAATAAAATTTAATAATAAGTCTTGAATTGCAGGACCAATGAAATACAGAATCACAGTAATATCAGAAGTATGACCTCTGCTGTCAAAGACTTTTAAACGGAGACAGACTAGACACTTCCCCTTGCAACCCAAATAGATCAACGCTCATTTGTTTCCTCTTCTCCAACAAAACACCTCAAGCAGCAGTCAATACCATTATATGAACTATCCAGAGAAAGCAAAGCACAGTGATATATGGTTCTTCAAAGAGGAAGCTCACCCTTCCCCTTACATCCTACAATTTTAGGGTGAAGCATGGGACCTCAAATGCCTAGCGGCAGAAAGATCATTTTGTTAGTACTTTGGATTTCCAGTAAGATACTCATGTAGAATTTAATACATGCACATGCCACAGTGAACTGTGGTAAGATATTATGAAATAAACTTAGAACTCAATTATAGTTTCACTTAAACACTTAAGTGACAATAATAAAAACATAACGATAAAAACTGGATATATAAAGAGAAACAAGTTAGCAGACAAATGACTAACACCCTCTTACCTATGGGAAGGGTGATCCCTTATATGATGATCTGTAACTGGTGAAATCTCATGAAGTAGCTCGTAACGGACAAAATGGCACTTGCAGAAACAATGAAACCTTGTTTATTATAATTACAATTAACTTACAAAATCCTCAGCCTCAAACTGTTTGGGTACTTCCTTGTCTTCCTTTTTCCCAGTTTCATTATCAGATACATTGTTTTCATACAGTCCTTCGCCTTTTCCACATTGGAAAGTGTTGGTACGAATGCGGGAACCTCCGCCATGGTATCCCCCATGATGGTTTATATTTTCTGTACCATTTCTGCCTTGTGAACGACAACCATTCTTCTCTTTTCTCCCAAAGTGTCCTTAGATTTTTAAATTTTAAGGAAATGCAATTACTAACAGTTTAGAAAGAATGTTCTACTTTTGCAAAATTGGTAGAGGAATTAAGCAAGCAGCTCTATACTCTGGGATGTAATAGCATAGTAAACTTAATTTTCATTCATATAAGCAGCAGGGAAGAATCTCATAAAACAGTGCCAAAGAAAAAGGATAGTAGTCCAACACGAAGAAGTCAAACCCCTTTTCTGGCTGCTCATTTATATGTTGTTGGCTAGAGAATTAATTTGACCACCTTCTTAAAAGGTAAATACACCTGGAAACACACTACTTTAACCAACCCGTAGTCATCACATTGTCTCCCAGAAGATCTGTCTTTCCATTACCTCTGTTCTACTACAGAATACAGTATTTGGCATATGACAGCTATTATCATCAGACTTTTTTTATAGCCAAAGGGCTACAAAGCAACAATGTGAATGTATTTAAAATGTTCTATGAAAGCTAAATTATACCTCTATTAGGCCACCCAATGTTAGGATCAAATCCATCTGAAAAGTTGTGTCTTCTGCAATTTGCTTCATAATGATTCTCTGTCCACGAAAAATTTTCAGAATGTTTCTCAAAGTTCAGTGATGACTGTAAAGGAGCACAAGCAGTAGATCTAAGATATCTGATTAATAACAAAATTGAATTATCAGTACTGTAGTATGTACATTACTCATGGTATATACAATCCATTTTTTAAAGGTCGAGGAATGGCAGACAATACAGCGGTTCTCAAGTACGCATACGTTCAGAGTTATGTCATCATCTCCCACGCTAGCAGAAGCTATATCTTCTGCTCCAGGACACTGAAACAGTGCTGAGGACATGCTTGTGACACAAAGTTAAAAAACCAAGTGTTTATTTTGGTTTGGCAGCAGAACAGATCATAAGTGACATGGCAGCAGAGGAAAAATAAAAAAGGTAACAAAGGATATGAGATCACAGTTTGGAAGGCAGGAAAGAAGTCTGGGATCTTGAATTGGGTGGTTAGAGACTACATATGTGCAATGCATAGAAAGCAAGGAGTTGCTTCCACCAGAGGCAGATGTACCCAGAAGAGACACAGATTATTAGCCTTGTCATTAAAACTTAATAAGGCAAACGCAACTAGTTATGAAATACAAGTAAAGCCTAGAGTAAAAAGGGTACAGATTCACAAATATGCTTCAAATTATCAGCTTATAAAGTAGGTGTTGTAGAAGTTTTAAAGTAAACCTTTTACATACAAGTAAGTACTTTATAAACTAAAACCTTATGTTGAGAATAGCACTCAGAAATCAAAACACATCCTGACTAGAACTCATACCTAAAGGGATTAAACCAAAAAAGATCATGTCTTACAGCAGCTGTCTTCCCTATTACTTCTTATCTGGCTTTACTATTTTCATACAATGGTTTGGATTGGAAGGGACATGGGCAGGGACGCCTTCCACTAGACCAGGTTACTCAAAGCCCCATCCAGCCTGGCCTCCACAACTTCCTTGGGCAACCTGTTCCAGTGCCTCACCACCCTCATAGGGAAAAATTTCTTCCTGATATCTAATCTAAATCTACCCTCTTCCAGTTTGAAGCCATTACCCCTCATCCTATCACTACATGCCCTTGTAAAATGTCCCCTCCCCAGCTTTCTTGGAGGCCCCCTTCAGATACTGGAAAGCTGCTATAAGGTCTCCCCAGAGCCTTCTCTTCTCCAGGCTGAACAACCCCAACTCTCTCAGCCTGTCCTCATAGCAGAGGTGCTCCAGCCCTCTGATCATCTTTGTGGTCCTCCTCTGGACCAGTTCAAACAGGTCCATGTCTTTCTTACCTTGGGGGCTACAGAGCTGGACACAGTACTCCAGGTGGGGTCTCACCAGAGCAAAGTAGTAGGGGAGAATCACCTCCCTTGACCTGCTGGCCATGCTGCTTCTGATGCAGCCCAAGATATAGTTGCCCTTCTGGGCTGCAAGTGCTCACGTTGAGTTTCTCGTCAATCAACATCCCCAAGTCCTTCTCCTCAGGGCTGTTCTCAAGCCATTCTCCGCCCAACCTGTATTTGTGCTTGGGATTTCCCCAACCCTCATGCAGGACCTCGCACTTGGCCTTGTTGAACTTCATGAGGTTTGCACAGGCCCATCTCTCAAGCCTGTCCAGGTCCCTCTGGATGGCATCCCTTCCCTCCAGCACATCAACCGCACCACATAGCTTGGTGTCATTGGCAAATGTGCTGAGGGTGCACTCAATCCCACTGTCCATATCGCTGCCAAAGATATTAAATAGCACCAGTCCTAATACCGACCCCTGAGGGACATCACTTGTCACTGCTTTCCACTTAGACATCAAGCCGTTGACCACAACTCTTTGAGTGTGACCATCCAGCCAGTTCCTTATCCACCGAGTGGTCCATCTGTCAAATCCAGGTCTATACATATATACATGTATGTGCATATATGTATATACACATAACACTATAACATTTCTTTCAATGTAACACCTTAAATATTCAAGAATGAATTTTCATTCTGCAAAAGTAGCACTTAGCCTTACTGTTGTACATGCCACACATATCTCAGTGAGTGATAGCGGAGAGCTGTGTTACCCAGCACCTCCCTGCCACACAGTCAACCTTTGATGCAGATGAAGCAAAGCCCCCTTCCTTCCAGCACATATTGTACATGTGCGATGCAGTGGACATATGTGTACAAGAGATACAAAACTTCCCAGGGCCGCATTAGCTACAAATGCATAAACGCACATAAATGTGGAAATGTACTATGTGAGCAAAGTAAGCTTAGTGATTCCCAGGGAGTACTTTACTGCACCAAAAGTATCAACTTTGCTGCCTGAAGCTCACTCCCTCTCCTGACTGAGTAATATTTAGGAAAAAAAGAAAACCAAAAAACCACATATAGCAGTAATGGTACGTTTGAAAATGAAAGCCCCAAGTTTATTTCAGCAGTTATTATCCATCAAATATTATATGGCTTGTTTAGACGTTAAAGAACTCCACTGGTCAAATTGAGCAGGAAAAAAAAAAAAAAAAAAAAGGAAATCACAGTAATAGGTTTAACTACTTTGGAAAATACATTGAAGAAAATTACTTCATTCTCTTCCCCCCCCCCAAGTAGAACCTAAGCCTAAATTCTACTGACAATGCCTCAGCAGCAGAGCTCAAGGTACTTTTCACAATCCAATGCTTAACACTCAAACTCAAGCAAGCAATAGATATGTATTTCCAGACTGTATAGAAGGCAAATGAAAAGGAATTTCACTCTCAATATCAGACCTGGGAAGTTAATTATTTCCTTGATAAAACTGGAGAGACACAAAAACAGAAAACCGCAAGAAATTATCAGAAGATCCAAGTAGTTAACAAGTTATCATAATAAATCTCAATATTTAAGTAAAAAAAAAAATAATCCTTGTAAATAAACTTTGAATAAGCTGCCAAAAATTTCCGAAAGCTCCAGATCTGTTGATCGTAGATGAAATTTTTTTAGAAGATAGCTTCATGTGTTCATTTACATATACCTTCTAATACATTTACTTTCTAATATTGCCTTTGGAGTTCAGCTTACTTTTTTTTTGTATGAAGTTTGAAGAACAATCATGTTTTCACAAACTCTAAACTGACAGCACTTTATATATAGTGTTTGAGTTGTACTTGATATAATGCATCTAATGTCTCTAAATTGCATGCAAAGATCATGCAGTTTGCATTCCCCCCACATGATGGAGGTATCAGTCTATCAAGCCTCTTGTGGCAAAGATGACATTAAACTTTGTAATCAGCAGGAAATCTACTGGCAATTTCTGGAAGTTGAGAAATTATCTGACTTGATTCAACCAGCCAAGAAAGAAGGCAACACAGATTTTTAAAGTATAAGAAATCTTATTACTTAACATGAACTAACAGTAAGCTTGCAAAAACTATTGAGTTTACCAGTCTATCTGCAATTTCCCCATACGCGTTTTTAAAGCGATCCTTTCTGAGAAGTTTCGTCCGTATCTCAAGATGGCTTCACTATTCACAACGCTTTCCCATTTCCACCTGCTCAACTACAATATCGCGCCAATGCAAATATATTAGTTTCAGACCTGAACTAAAGCTACTGAGCAATGGATACCCAGCTATCTCAGTAGACTTTGCTATATAAGTGACAGGGAGATGATATAAAAGCTTATCCTTAAGAGGAAATCAGCAGCAATAGGCAAGATGGATTTCGGCCAAGCTGTAATCCATATCAGTCACGTTAAGAAAACTCATTCACAACCCCAGCTTCCTAGCATCAGGTTTTCCTAATGCCAGCCTTTACCTATGTAAGGGAAAGCCTTGGCTACCCAAACTGACTGGGCAGAGCTCAGTTTCTCCTTCTCAAGTCTAAATGTTGATACTATAGCCTCATCCCAGCTCTGTTCTGCATGAAACATGAGACACCTTGCCTTCCTCATCCCATTCTTCCACTTCATCTCCATCCCTCTTACCTACTCTTCTCTTCAGCTGCTATGTTGAGATATGGGAAGCAGAACTAAACATCTATTCTAGGAAATGGAGGGGACAGGGAGCAGGGGGGCACAACATTTGAGATCTGTCTTGTAGAGGAATGACAGGATAAGCCTTATTCCATAAACTAGGAATTACTACATATTGGGTAGGACCAAAAAGACTTTTCAAGTGTTTAATATCCAAATGTGCTCTATATCACAGAATGCTGATCATTGAGGGAGGAGGTAACACAAGGAAATAAGCTGCATTTCAAACAATGAAGCACAAAGACTATAATGGAGAAAGCATACAACTAGAGTTGTTGGAAGAGATGAAAGAAAGTCTATCTAAACTCCTTGAGGCAAAGATTCATGGAAGAGAACAGGATCCACAACATATGTTTGCAATGAAATTTCCCACAATTCAGGAATGAGGTGACAAATACAACCCACACTCCAGATATATTCAAGTAGTACTGGGGTAGTGCTAGAACTTATTTTTATCCTGCTATATTGACACTTTTAGTATGCAGGTAAAGCTCTTCTAGCAGATTCTTGAAATACGTGGAGAAAGATTGTTTTGCAATTGTAACACCATATTAAACTAAGCTCTGGTTACTTTTCTGATTGAAAACGTATTTAAATTGGAAAAAGCAGATCAAAAGAGTTGAATATCTCAGAAATCAAGTAGAATGAAAATGAACAGATCGCAGGAATCATCCTGTAACAGATAGGCCTGATGTTCCCAGAACAGCAACTGACAGTTGCCAATAGGCTATGCTAAACAAAGAAACTAGCTAGATCAGCG
Source organism: Rissa tridactyla (assembly GCF_028500815.1). Taxonomy (NCBI): domain Eukaryota; kingdom Metazoa; phylum Chordata; class Aves; order Charadriiformes; family Laridae; genus Rissa; species Rissa tridactyla. Next base: position 27,097,740 of record NC_071496.1, read on the forward strand.
TAGAAGATTAATAGAGCAACATAATAAATAAGGAAATTCAGTGACCTGACTTAAAAAATGCATGCATGTACATGTGTGTGTAGACATACATAAGTAAAGCAATGGGAACACAACTAATACTGACAGCTGACTGTGCATTTAACAATAGCACAAGCCTATTCCCAGAAGTTTATAAAGGCTAAACATTTTCCATGGACATGAAAGACAGCAAGAAACTTACATAAATACATTAAAGCAAGGCAATGCCACTTTCATAGCTGCAGATATGGATATTGCATTCAAAAGATAATAATGAAGACAACAGGTCTACAAATAGGGAAATAAAACAGATGACAGGAGTTTGAAATATCCAGTGCTGCCTCTGCTTCTGCATTGACACAAATTAATAAAGAGTAGAAGGATAGGCCAGAAAAAAAAAACGAAACATTTATATGAGATAAACATATTCAAGACTTCCTAGAATACTTACAAATCCTAATGATTCAGAGATTGCTATTTCTTGTTTCCAAGCTGTCCCATTGTATAAAGTAACAGCAGTCTAGATGAAACCAGCACAGCAAGAATGCACAAGTATTTGAAAGCACCACACACTACCAGTAGTAGCAAGCATCCCACCAGCAACTGAAGGTCCATTTCAGAAGGTCTATTTCAAAAGCATTTTTTAGTCACTTGGATGATAGAATATAACAATTCTTTAAAATGTGTAGGACACAGAGTAAAATCAGGATGAAGAACATTAAGCACATGTCTCTCTCAGTTCTTCTAGCACAAAATACTATAATTCATTTTGAACTCCCGATGAAGGCCATTTTAATCCAACAGCAGCTCTGACAATGCATCCGGGCACATACTTCTTTCCATGAACTCAGATGTTCAAGCAAAAACCCCTACTGGAGGTACAAGCTTGACAACCAATGTCAAACTATTTAAATCACAACAGCAAGACTTGCTAGATATCATCTGTTATCACCCTTCATATATTCATAAAGAGATTTGTATTTTTACTATGACTGAGGTTATGACATTTAGACTTCTCTAATAATAAGACTGCTTGTTCAAAAGAACAGCAAAGAACATACCTTTGTTGATGATGGTGGAGTAGGAAAATTAAGCCAGGCTGGAGCAAAGTCATGCTGTGCCATTTAGGTCCAGTCTCTCCGAATCAATGAAACAAGGCTTCAGCACCTCATGGCAAGTCCCTGTAATTGGGGGGGGGGGGGGGGGGGGGGGGGGGGGGGGGGGGAACACAACCAAAAAACCCCCAAGAAATGAGTACTTTTCAGATGCTTATCTTACAAGAGGATTACACTTTTCCCTTCTGTTTTCTGGTATTATTTTCTCACACAGATCTGTTTTTAGAACCTAAACTACTCTTACCTCATTTATAGCATCACATCTGCACTTTTATTACTGAAGTATCACACTAATCAAATATATCACAGGTGTCGTGAAAATGTAACTGTAACATTTACTCCTTTATTTCCTCTTATCAGTGGGATGAAGCGTCTTGAGTAAGGTCTGATTAGAAAGCTGTGGCAAAATTAGCTTGTTGAAATATTTTCCGGTACTATCTAGGATGGATTGCAGAAGCTATTTCATTAGCTTCCTAGAAGAAACTGATTTTTCAAATTAGTCCCTAAAAGTTAATCTTGGAGGCCATATTAAAGTTCCTTAATAAAACCCAGATGCTTAGGACCACCACAAGCCCCATATTTTCCTCTAGATTTAATGGAAACAGTGTTTACATGCCCAGAAATACTGTCAAAATCCACTAAAATTCTCTAGCCTGAAAATGGGCAAGAGAAGGTAATGGCTTAAGATAAAACCCAAGAGTACTTTTTCTACCTCATGCTCTCTCCACAGGTGGGAAAACATCTCTCAGGAAGCAAGAGAATGCAAGATAATGCAAACTACGTTACTTAAAGCTGAACAATAGCACAGAAATGGATGAAACTGCCTGAATTATAATGGTATGTGAATCATGCTCTGCAGCTAGATACTGCAAAATTGGCAATGACTCAAAAGTATGATATACTCACTATTAGAAATTCAGCTAGTGAAAACATAATCAACATCCACGTGCATTTTACAGGGAGATCCAAATAAACGCATATTCCACATCTCTACACAACAGAGTGCAGATCCGTTAGTCAGTGAGCATAAATGTAGTTCACTTTAATCTAAAGCTGCTGTAATTTGAGCGAGTTTTAGTAAGAGCTGTGGAATCTGAACTTGCTAACTGATAATTATTGTATCCGGCCTGAACCAGACTACTGCAGACTCCCAGTGACAGAGGAGAATGTTCCAACTTCTAAAAGCAAGTATGGCAGGTTTGTAAGTATTAAACTGCACTACTTAGTTGAGCTGATGGTTCTTTTTTATGCAGTGAGCTCATACTTAAATTTATTTGGTACCTCTGATACCAGAGTTAAACTATAAGGTAAGATGTACAAAATCCGCTATCATTAAATAGAGACAAGTTTAAAAGTATGTGTCACCCAAACAGCTTGTTATAAATTACTCTACTGAAGCCATCCAACACTCTTCTAAATTAACTTCAAAAGAAATTGCAGAGAAGTTTTCTAAATAACCCGATTATGTCAGACTAATAAAAAAAAAAAAAAGGAAGTTCTAGAGTCACAGAACCATGGCAAAAATGGCTTTTCCTTCTAACAGGAACTAAGTTCACTTTTACTGATTAATCATGTTCAGCAATGGTATTGAAACAGAAAAGGGTATATGCGGAAAGAGAAAAGGGTATATGCGGAAAGAGAAAAGGGTATATGAGGAAAGAGAAAAAGTTTATACTGAATAAGAACATAACAAAGAATCTAAAAAGTATTACCAAGTCATTGGTGAATAAACTATTAGGTATGGGACAACAAAAGCACTAACAATGTGATTTCTTAATAAATTAGCCTTACTGTTTTCAGAAAACTAGTCAAGCTTCCTAACACTACTATTTATCCAACTGCCATGAAAAGAGTTTATTCTTAACTTACTAACATCCCTACCTCTTACCTTTGCACATAAATCAAGGGCTGAGATGAGACTTAGTGATCACCAAGTATTTAAGGATTGGAAAGGTGTTTTTAACCAAACTTTGTCCACAGCTCACTGATACTGGGTGTATATTTATTCACACAAAAATTATCTTAGAAGCAGATTCAAGTCTTCCCCATGTTCTCAGTTCTCCAATTAAAAGCTCCAAAAAGGTTTCTGATAGTGCTGCTGAGTCAGATGAGTCAATCCCTTTCCTCCAAAACAGTCCAGTGAAGTGACAAAGAAAGAAGTCTGAGCCAAAACTAAACAATACTCAGAGTGCAAAGTCAGAAGCAGAATATCTGTAAATTTCATTAAGTCCATAAAAGAAACTCTTTTAGGTCTAATTCTCCCAGATAATTTTGACAACAGAACAACAATAATGAAAGCATAGGTGTATTTTTAGAACCAATTTCATAAGTTCACGGTTAAAGACTACCAAGAAAAGCAACTACCGAAGTTACTGATCTCCATACCACTTCAGTAAAGAAAACACTTTCTCTCATCTGACTGTACATATTATTGGTCTGGCAACAAAAATCAAGTATTTTCATTATTAAACCTTATTTACTCACTAACTTCTAAAAAGCACAAATACCCTATCGATAATTAAATTGGGAAACACACAGTACATTACGTGTTGAGAGATATTAGTTGTTTAGCTTAAATAAGTTTTAATTAGAATAAATTACTTAGGGTTATAATATGGTGTGATTTATGCTGTTTGCCTAGCTTTACTTATTTAGCATGAGTAGCTAGATTTGCTGAAGCCTTAGGCGGCAATAGAGTTAATTTTCTTAGTAATTTTCCTAGCAGCTGGTACAGTGCTTTGTTTAGTCTTTTGATATGAGAAAAATTTTGATAACGCACTAATGTTTTGGTTGTTGCCAAGTAGTGTTTTCCCACTACTAAAAAGTACTAAGCATACTAAGTGTTTTGAATGTCCTTATTTATTATATTGCTCTATTAATCTTTCTTCTACACTGATCTAGCTATCTTCTTCGTTTAGTATAGTCTATCAGCAACCGTCAGTTGCTGTTCTGGGAACTTCAGGCCTATCTGTTACAGGATGGTTCCTGCGATCTGTTCATTTTCATTCTACTTGATTTCTGAGATATTCAACTCTTTTGATCTGCTTTTTCCAATTTAAATACATTTTCAAACAGAAAGAAGTACTAAGTGTTTTCCCACTACTGAAAAGTCTGGAACTTTTCCGTTTCCCATGTTCTGCCAGCAAGCACAGGTGCACAAGCAGCATAAACCATAAAATAAGGAGATTGCAACTGTCAGCAGAGACTGAAAATCAACAAGGTAAGAGCAGTCAACAGCCTGCCTGCCTGAACACAAATCCGGTGAGGTGTTAGAAGATCCCAGACCAAAAATAAGATTTGACTAAAAGATGCGTGAAGAACATGTGGGGGACAGGTGTATAGATTGCAAGGCTATAATTGCCCAGAGATTTCTTTGTTCGAGGTCCCTCTCCAAAGCCCAGGCTGACCCTGCTGCTGTACCTTAAAATTAAATTATTTATTTTTATAAAATCTGACTCCTGAGACTCTGCTGCGGGAAACCTAGGGTCAAGCCTGAAGAAGGAGAATAAACATGTGTATGTGTGGAGTTGAAAGGGGCACCTGTCAGCTCATTGAGTCGCCCGCTGTGAAGGGACTCCAGTTCTAGCAGTTAAAGACTCAGGTGGTACGTGTGACTCCTTGAATGGTGTATGAATGCTTGGGCAGCAGCTTCTCCTTTAACATCAGGAAAGGACAAATATTAATATCTTTTTTTAAACCTACATTTTAGAGTACTCAGCCTACCCAGCTTTAAGTTGACAATACCATATTTTACCAGGCTTCATACGTACTCTTATAGATCCTACCTTTTTGATGTTACCAACAAGTTTGTCCTAGAATGTGTTTTAATATAAAAACGTTTTCACTCCAAGCACGAGCTTGTTTTGATGATCTAGCAAATATCCGATGGCTCTAGGGTACTCTTCAGTCTTCAGAAGATATCTTTGGTAAATTGAAAATAGATCACAAAAAGTGAGAATGGGATGTCAGCAAGATCACTGCTGACACAGACAGGATTTGCTATGCTTAAACCCTTCATGATCAGCTTGGTTGCCAAACATCAGGTTGTTTGATGCTTCATTGCTTTCCAACTTGAGTTAGACCAACAACTGAGACTATCACTTTCTTCTGCAACATGTCCCAATATTGAACTACTCTTACATCACTAGAAAGGTTTTTTCTATAAGGTCCGACATAAGTCTTTTTTCCTGCTATTCAAGTCCATTACTTCTTAAGCTATCACCAGCATTTCTGCATTCTGTGTCCCCCAAAGCGCTTGCAACCTCTATTCAGATTCATAGTATCTACAAATTTAATAAACATACACTCAATTTCATGATTGAAGTTATTAAAGTACCCAAGAGACTTCTTTAGAAATGGACTTGTTTAATGTCAAGCTGGAAGGATGTATCAAGAGCTGCCTTTACAAAGGCTGAGGAGTCACTAAGGCAAATAGCGATCAACAATTCAGAAGAACACTTCTGCCTTTCAGAAACATGGGACTGTCCTACTTTTAAATAATTTAAAAAAAAATAATAATTTGAAGTATTTGAATAGAATGAAAGTAAATAACATGCACCCATACAAGTATTTACAGGATTTTGCTTAAGTTCTTCATGGTCTGTCAGTATGCTGTCTGCTAGCAATCTGTCTGCTAGCAAGCCTTCTCTTGCATACACACACCACACAACAGATCAACCACTGTTCATTAACACTGGTAAAACAGCTGTTGTACTCCCAGCATTAATACAGCTATCAGAAATAAGCTTATCGAGGTAAGCTCCACAGATCTGAACACTATTCCACTGCTTTCAGAAATTCTCTTGGTAACAAAAGGTCAGGCCCAAAATTATCATCGAATGATGAATTCATCATTCCCTGGTAGCACAAACTCAGAATATACCTGCCATTCTCTAACAAAAGTATCATAAAAGCTAACTTGGTTCTGGTTGTCTATTACTGAAGCAGAGCTGCACAATTCTAGAAAGGCAAGCAAAAGATACTGAGATACTATTATCCTTATACTGTTAACACTCAAATGCATTTAAGTTTCTTTAATCAGACTGGTCAAAATATTCAGTCTAATCTCAGCAATAGTCTCTGGTGTCTAATTCAAGTACTGCATAGTGACTTCAGAAAAGAAAGTCTTCCATAGCTCATAAATTCAGATAAAATTTATCTTTTGCTGTGTTGTGGATAACAGAATAGTTTACAGAAAAAAAAAAAACCACAACAAAAAATCCAACCCTGTTCTTAAATTTTACTTCTTGTGGGGCATATTTGACAGAAGTCTGTAAAGCGTTTTGTTTCAGGTAACATGCAACAATTATTCCAGTATTCAATTACATAAAATTTAAGTCTATAGTTTTGAGAAGTGTGATCTTCAATAATAAGGTAATGAACGCCAAGGAATAATGAACAGCTGGTTCCAAATGATGCACAGTGAAAAGAATTGTCATAAATATAACTCAGTCACCTACTTTGAGCCACGTGAGCAGCTGAAATAAGAATACTACACCAAGTATGCTTAACCAACATCAAAAAAGGTTGGGCTGGTTTTGGGGTTGTTTTTGGTTTTTTTAAATGGTTGATTCAATAAGGTCCTTTTGTGACAGAAGGTATTTTTCACCAGTTTAAAAGCATCTGGAAACACTCACTTTTTAAACTTATTTGTCTCATCTGAAGAGCATTCAGGAAAATTTAATATATTGCCTCTGATTTAGAAGAAGTAGTAACATGCTGAGAAAAGGGAAGAAGAAAGCCACTGCATGAATCAGAAGTCAAGACTTCTGCAAAACAGCTAAGAAAAAAACCAGCTAGAGTCAACTCGCCAAACTCTGCAAAAACAACAAAAAAGATGGAACTAAAACAACTAATAGTAGTTTAGCTTGTGCTTACCAAATTAAATGAAGAAATCAAACCTTAAACAGCATAGTCAATTTTCACCATGCTACTACATTTTTCTTTTTTAAATTATCACAGGAAAAGATACAAATAAAATCACACTTATAATAACAGCACAGAAGCTTAAAATTTTACTTAGTGCAATAATGAACTATTTCAGTGATCAGAAAAATCTAAGAAAACTACTGGGGCTTGCTTTGCCTCACAAAATTAGGACCTAAGATGCATTTAAATAGTGGTTATCAACATCTGAAGGAGTAAATTCCACCAAGACAAGAGATGTCTTGATCCAAAACACTAAGAATCACAAGAAGATACCAGTCATAATAGATTTAGGCCAGACGCATAGTTCTGAAGATCAGAAGAACAAAATTCTGGAACAACTTTAAGACTTAACACAAATATTTGAACCTGTCAATTCCTATTATGCTTATAAGTCAGAAACTAATAATTGTAACTAAAGAGTTTAACATGTAATACAATGCATGCAAAGATAACATTGTAATAATTAATCCAGTTTTTCACACCTTAGGTGGTACCATTCCCCCAGCAAGTTTCCCCCCGCCCGGCTACTTTAAAAAAATCAATGTAGTGTTTAAAAGCCAAAGACCACACACTACAACCAACATATAAATCAATATTTTTTTTCCCTGCAATAACACGGATAGAATTCACCATGGTACAAAAGCAGAAAACACCCTGTATTCATGAACTTTCAGATTAATTTACTTTCATATTACTTTGGCAAAATTCATCTTATATTACAATTTTCACATTATCTGCAACCTTTAATTCACTATTACTGGGAAAAAATATGCAACAGCCAAAATAACTAAACATTTAAGTTTTGTTTGCAAAGCTTGTTTGTAAGCTAAAAACCACCATGCAGTTAGCACATAGAACAGGGGCATGAAATAGATAGATAGATCAAGGAGATCCAGTTGAACAAACCATCCAAAACAGTGTTACAGTATACATCTCAGGTTTAACAAACAATTTCTCACATTTTAATAAAAATTTGTGTAGCTTCTTGGAGTAAAAATATATTTAAAAAAACCCCACAAACTCTTTTTTCCCCTATGTTTACCATTAAAAAAAAACCCACATAGGATGCTTACTCATTCTCATACCATTTGTCCTAAATTAGGGACTCCTGCCACCACAACTACGTCAGTTACAGATTTCACCCTCCTTCACTCCTGAACAATTTCACCAAATAAACAGACTGGCAATATGTGGCAGTAGTTTCTAACCACTAGTGAAGCATGAGAACACGCATTATAGGCTAAGCATACTGCAGAATCAATCCTAGCAAGCATCATATCTCATATGATCCAGCTCATATCTCTGTGTAGCACAAAAAAATGGGAATACAGTGCAGGCACATACCAGACTCATTACAGACAGGGTAACTGTAGAGTCACTACAGACAGAATCAGGTGCATTTATTAACTCACTTAGCTACAGCACTAAACCAGGAAGCAGTTGTGCTGGCAAAAGCCATGGAGCAAAAAGATAAAGCAAGTAGACAGACAGACTTTTTTGTTTCCATGCCAGGCATCTATAAAATGCTGGAAACAATTAGAACTGACAAATCTTTAAAACAAAACAAACAAAAAAAAGCCCAAGTCTCCAACTCAAACACTAGAACCCTTATGTTCTAACCTGACTTCCTTCATATACTAGAAATTCATATAATGTCTCCTGCACTGCTCCTGATAACACAGTGCAACAATAGTAATTTCCTTTACAAATGTCTCCCACCTGGCCTTAAACATATCATGAGAAAAAAAAAAAAAAAAAAAAAGATACTGAGGTCTGGAATAAACTGGTTACCCAAAAATTAAAGTGATCACTCCTGCTCCACTATAAAGATGATCCTTTATCCAGAATTTATTCTAGCTTCACTTCCATTCATCAGATCTTTCTAGCATTAGAAATCCTCTCTCCTTTTGTCTACTCGCACAACACTAAAAATAGCCAAACAGCATCTCTGGAAGCGTGTAATACACTTCAGGAGTTGGAAAAGCGACTCCCATGAGAATTCCTCTCAAGGGAATCTCTGCACTAGCTGCATAAGTGGACACGAAAGCCCAGGAGGAAAATGATATTTCAGGGACAGAGAGCAGAGGAAGCAGTTGTAATCGAAGCATCCTGAATTTCAGTTCCATGTTTTGTTTTCTATAAACAGGTCAAGTAAGAAAAAAGTGAGCCCGATTATTAAAGTACAGATTCCTGAAAAGACTGTGGCATATAAGGTAACATGCACTCACATTTAACTGCTGTGATTTTTGGAGACTGTTTTCATTTTTGTTTTCAATGGTTTACGTAGCTCTAACTAGAGGAAATGCATTTAGTATCACATTTTTAATATATTTAACTATAAACACTATAGTAATTTTGTGACTCATAACAGTGAGGCATAAAAACCTTTTATTTTCCCACATCCACACCCATTACAGATTACAGGAGGAATGTCTCAACACAACTCTTCAATTTATCACAGACAGGGTTATGAACTTTAAGCATCATCTTGTAATAAAACATTGCTACCTTGTAATATCCTTTTGAAGGCATACTGTCTATTCTTGTCTCAACAGCCTGTAGTCCTGTCTCCCTCATCGTATTCACCTTCACGTAATCTTACATGAGAAAAATATGATTTTGATGGCTAAATTTGGAAAGTATCTTCTGAAAAATTGAAATATAACATCCATAGAGTGTTCTGGAAGACTGAGAATCAACTCGTACTTCCTTAAAAAGATCAAAAAGAATATCAGTCTCTCCCCATAGGAAAGATGCTCCAGTCCCTTAATCAACTTTGTGGCCCTTTGCTGGACTCACTCCACTAAGTCCATATCTTGTACCAGGGAGCCTATAACTGGACACAGCACTCAAAGTGTGGCTTCACCAGTGCTAAGGTAGAGAAGGATGAACTTCGCTCAACCTGCTGGCAACACTCTTCCTAATGTAGCCCAGGGTGCTGTTGGCCGCCTTTGTTGTGAGGATGCACGGCTCATGGTCAGCTTGATGTCCAACAGGACCCCTAGGTCCTTCTCTGCAGAGCTGCTTACCAGATGGTTAGCCCCCAGCACGTACTGGCATACGCAGCTACTACCCCCCAGATGCAGGACTTTGCATTTTCCCCTTTGCTGAACTTCATGAGGATCCTCTGTCCAATTCTCTAACCTGTCCAGGTTCCTCTGAATGGCAGCACAAACATCTATTGTATCAACCAGTTCTCCCCATTTTGTATTATCTGCAAACTTGTGAGGGTAAACTCACGGAATCACGGAATCTTCAGAGTTGGAAGGGACCTCTAGAGATCATCTAGTCCAACTCCCCTGCTAGAGCAGGATTAGTCAGCAACTCTGACCCACTGTCCAGGTAATTAACAAAGATTTTTAAATAGCACTGGCTCCAGTATTGAACCCTGGGGGTACAACAGTAATGACTTCCTTCAAATGGCCTTTGTGCCACTGATCACAACCCTGACAGGCTGGGCCTGGCCATTCAGCCAGTTTTTGATACACCTTTATTGTTCGTTTCTCTAACACATACTTTGTCAGCTTCTCTATGAGAATGTCACAGAAGACAGTGTCAAAAGCCTTTCTGAAGATAAACAACATCCATTGCTCCCTTCATCTACCAAGCTAGTCACCTCATTGGTTAAGCATGATTTCCCCTTCATAAAGCCATGCTGACTGCTCCCACTCACTTTCTTGTCCTTCATGAGTTTGGAAATGGTTTCCAGGATTAGCTGCTCTACCACCTTCCCATGGAGCAAAGTGAGGCTGATCAACCTGTAGCTCCCTGGATCCTTCTTCTTGATGACAGGACTGACATTTGCTCTCTTCTAGTACTCAAGAGCCTCTCCCAATCACCGTGACCTCTCAAAGATAATCAAGAATGGCCTTGCAATGACATCAACCAGCTCCCTCTGCACTCATGGGTGCATCCTGTCAGGCCCTACAGACTCACATATATCTTATTTAAGTGTTCCCTAACCTGATCCTCTTCCACAGAGGTGAAGAAAAAAAAAAAAACACCACAGTTAAGATGACAAGGACATGAGATCAGACACTGTCCCCACCCAAATTTAAAGGCATGTTGTTTAACTTGTCTAACCAGCGTTTAGCTGGCAGAAGAAAGACAGTCCCATTGGTACTGAACAGACGCAACTTCAGGAAGGTCTCTTCAGTAAATAAAATAAAAATATTTCCCTAGCCCAGAAAGCTGTCTTCAATATTTAAGACAGATTACATTATCGCTGGCAAGATACATTTGATAACACTATTTGTCTGAACTACCTACACTAATTTGTCCAACAAATTTTAAAGTAATGCTACAAATTAGGAAGAAAATCCCTGTAACCTGAACCCATCTCACCAGAAACTAGAGACGAGGAAAAACAGTTCTGCATTTTCAGCTTCTATACTTTCCGTACTCTGTGGATAGCCTAAATTATTTTACAGGAAGCAGTTTCTGTGACACTAGGTATTTCAGAAATCATTAGAAGATTAAAATAAAAGGCAATATAAACTCAAATAGGTAGGAATGCTTGAAGCTTGTGAGTGGAGTAATAAAGTCATTAACAGAAAAAAAAATATTAAGGAAGCTTCAAGACATGAATTCCCAAAGTTAGAAAGGAAATACGAATTCAAATTTCTTGATGCTCCCTGAAGACCAGTTTAGAACTTCAGTCTATTGATTTGCATAGAGAAATCCATGAACAGAATAAGTGTTAAAAGCACACGTATATATGCACATACGTAGTTTTTAGAAAATCTAAAAGTTAACACGTATGCATATAAGTGGCACATACCCTATGATCTTTTACCTAATGCCTCACAGATTATTATTAGCATAAATACAACACACCGCAAACTGGACATGGAACCTTAACTCCACCCCTCAGCTACACACTTGTTTGATAACCCAGTCAACAGTCTGGTGAAGTTCCTGCTGATTGGAAAAGGGGAAACGTAACCCCCATTTTCAAAAAGAGAAAAATGGATGACCCAGGGAACTACAGACTGGTCAGTCTCACCTCTGTGCCTGGCAAGATCATGGAGCAGATCCTCCTGGAATCTCTGCTAAGGCACATGGAAAATAAGGAGGTGATTGGTGACAGCCAACATGGCTTCACCAAAGGCAAATCACGGAATCACGGAATCTTCAGAGTTGGAAGGGACCTCTAGAGATCATCTAGTCCAACTCCCCTGCTAGAGCAGGATTGCCTAAAGCACATCCCTCAGGGCTGCATCCAGGCGAGTCTTGAAAATCTCCAGAGAAGGGGACTCCACAACCTCCCTGGGCAGCCTGTTCCAGTGCTCTGTCACCCTCACTGTAAAGAAGTTTTTCCGTGTATTTGAACGGAACTTCCTATGTTCTAGCTTGTGCCCATTGCCCCTTGTCCTGTCACTGGGAACCATTGAAAAGAGCCTGGCTCCGTCCTCCTTAAACCCACCCTTTAGATACTTGTAAACATTAATCAGGTCCCCCCTCAACCTTCTCTTCTCCAGGCTAAAGAGTCCCAGCTCTTTCAGCCTTTCCTCATAAGGGAGGTGCTCCAATCCCTCAATCATCTTGGTTGCCCTTCGCTGGACTCGCTCCAGTAGTTCCCTGTCCCTCTTGAACTGGGGAGCCCAAAACTGGACACAGTACTCCAGTTGTGGCCTCACCAGTGCAGAGTAGAGGGGGAGAATGACCTCCCTCGACCTACTGGCCACAGTCTTCCCTATGCAGCCCAGGATGCCATTGGCCTTCTTGGCGACAAGGGCACACTGCTGGCTCATGGATAATTTGCTGTCTACCAGGACCCCCAGGTCCTTCTCCTCAGAGCTGCTTCCCAGCATGTCCGCCCCTAACCTATACTGGTGTTTGGCATTCTTCCTTCCCAGGTGCAGGACCCTACACTTGCTTTTGTTGAACCTCATTAGGTTCTTCTCTGCCCAGCTCTCCAGCCTGTCCAGGTCACGCTGGATGGCAGCACGGCCCTCTGGAGTGTCGGCCACCCCTCCCAGCTTGGTATCATCAGCAAACTTGCTGAGGATACACTCTGTCCCCTCATCTAGGTCATTAATGAATATATTGAACAAAATTGGTCCAAGTATTGACCCCTGAGGGACGCCACTCGTTACAGGCCTCCAACTGGACTCTGTGCCGCTGATCACAACCCTCTGGGTTCTGTCACTCAGCCAGCTCTCGATCCACCTCACTGTCACCTCGTCTAGCCCATACTTCCTCAGCTTCCTAATGAGGATGTTATGGGAGACAGTGTCAAAAGCCTTGCTAAGGTCAAGGTAGATGACATCTACGGCTCTCCCCTCATCCAGCCAACCCGTTATAACATCATAGAAAGCTATCAGATTGGTCAGGCATGATTTGCCCTTGGTAAATCCATGCTGACCACTTCCAATAACTTCCTGTTCCTCTACGTGTTTGGAGACGACATCCAGAATGAGTCGCTCCATTACCTTCCCAGGGACGGAGGTGAGACTAACCGGCCTGTAGTTCCCTGGCTCCTCCTTCTTGCCTTTTTTGAAGATTGGAGTGATGTCAGCCTTCCTCCAGTCCTCAGGCACCTCTCCTGTTCCCCATGACTTTTCAAAGACAATGGAGAGTGGTCTAGCGATAACATCTGCCAGCTCTCTCAGCACTCGCGGGTGCATCCCATCAGGGCCCATGGATTTATGAATGTCCAGCTTGGCCAAGTGGTCTCTGACCCAGTCCTCCTCAACTAAGGGAAAATCTTCCTCTCTCCAGACCTTCCCCCTTGCCTCCAGGGTATGGAATGTGTGAGGGACGGCTTTATCAGTGAAGACCGAAGAAAAGAAGGCATTCAGTAACTCTGCCTTCTCTGTGTCTTCCACCACTAGGGCACCCGTCTCATTCATCAGTGGACCTATATTTTCCCTAGTTTTCCTTTTTCTGTTGATATACTGGAAAAATCTCTTCTTGTTGTCTTTAACTGCAGTGGCCAAGCTGAGTTCTGATTGAGCTTTGGCCCTTCTAATCTTCCCCCTGCATAGCTTTGTTATATCGTGCCTGACAAATTTGGTGGCCTTCTACGATGTTGCCACAGCATTGGGAGATAAGGGGAGAGCAACAGATGTCATCTACCTGGACTTATGCAAAGCGTTTGACACTGTCCCACATGACATCCTGGTCTCTAAATTGGAGAGACATGGATTTGACAGATGGACCACATGGTGGATAAGGAACTGGCTGGATGGTCGCACTCAAAGGATTGCGGTCAATGGCTCAATGTCCACGTGGAAACCAGTGATGAGTGGCGTTCCTCAGGGGTCGGTACTGGGACCAGTGCTGTTTAACATCTTTGTCGGCAACGTGGACAGTGGGATTGAGTGCACCCTCAGCAAGTTTACTGACAGCACCAAGCTGTGTGGCGCGGTCGACACGCTGGAGGGACAGGATGCCATCCAGAGGGACCTGGACAGGCTTCAAAGGTGAGCCCGTGTGAACCTCATGAAGTTCAACAAGGCCAAGTGCAAGGTCCTGCACCTGGGTCGGGGCAACCCCAAGCACAAATACAGACTGGGCAGAGAATGGATTGAGAGCAGCCCTGAGGAGAAGGACTTGGAGGTGTTGGTGGATGAGAAGCTCAACATGAGCCAGCAATGTGCCCTCGCAGCCCAGAAAGCCAACCACATATCCTGGGCTGCATCAAAAGAACCATGGCCAGCAGGTCGAGAGAGGTGATTCTGCCCCTCTACTCTGCTCTGGTGAGACCCCACCTGGAGTACTGCATGCAGCTCTGGAGTCCCCAACATAAGAAGGACATGGACCTGTTCGAACTGGTCCAGAGGAGGGCCACAAAGATGATCAGAGGGCTGGAGCACCTCTGCTATGAGGACAGGCTGAGAGAGTTGGGGTTGTTCAGCCTGGAGGAGAGAAGGCTCCGGGGAGACCTTATAGCAGCCTTTCAGTATCTGAAGGGGGCCTCCAAGAAAGCTGGAGAGGGACTTTTTACAAGGGCATGTAGTGATAGGATGAGGGGTAATGGTTTTAAACTGAAAGAGGGTAGATTTAGATTAGATATTAGGAGGAAATTTTTTACTACGAGGATGGTGAGGCACTGGAACAGGTTGCCCAGGGAAGCTGTGGATGCCCCTTCCCTGGAAGTGTTCAAGGCCAGGTTGGATGGGGCTTTGAGTAGCCTGGTCTAGTGGGAGGTGTCCCTGCCCATGGCAGGGGGGTTGGAACTAGATGATCTTTAAGGTCCCTTCCAACCTAAACCATTCTATGATCTACAAGAAGGGAAGGGAGGCACACAATTTTCCATGAGGGAATTAAAACTATCAGAGATATGCCAAATACAAACTGTACTGCATTTCACGACAACAATAAAAGAAAGCTATTTGCCAAGGTCAATTTTTTTTTCCCTGAAGAAGCCTCATCAGCAGGCAAAGTTCTCACTAAAACAGAGCAACTCTGGAATAACAGAGCTACAGAATAAATTGACCCTTAACATTCTCCCATTTTGGGCCAGCTTCAAATGTTTACTTCACCTATTTAGCATCAGCCATAGAACTACAAAATTTTGCTCTTAATTAGGTAAAGAAACTATATGCTCAAATCCTGACCATTAGACTATACAGTCTCTCTTCTTCATAAACAAAACTGTTCAAGATTTTTCTCAACCAAGCAGGCCATTAAAATAACCTACTCCATCAAAAGTTTTTTCCTTCTGCCACAAAGACACGTTTTCTTTTAAATTGAAAATTTCTTATGATCAAATATCCTTCCCTGTTATCTCTAGTCAAGAGTAGTGCTAATTTGAAGTGGGCAAGTATAAGTTTTAAATAATACTTTTGTTTAAGCCCTATACATCTACATTTTTATTCCCCTTTAAAAACACAGCTTATTAGAGCTCTTCCTTACTCTGTCATTCATTTAGTTTGAACAAAGCAAAACAAGCTAATTTCAAGTTGTTATTTTGCTATCCAAAATTTGTATGTTAATAAAAGAGAAAAGAATATTCAAACCCAAACTGTACAGTGTTTCTGAAAATAGAAACATTTCTACTGATCACAAATTGCTGTAAAAGCCTTACAACTACTTGAACTAAAGATTATTTATTTCCCTTATTTTCTCTCCATGTAAATGCACAGCCACAATAAAAGAATAAGCTTCAAACTTTGCAACCAACCTTTTAACACTTTGAAAGGAAAACATACATGTCACCCACCCGCCTATCCCCACCCCCCTCATTTCAATGTAAAAGAGGGTTTACGGACATATGATAATTTACAAACAAGGTTAAGTTTGGATATGGTAATTCTCTCACGTTCTCTAAAGTTTATTATCAAAGACTCACACCTCCAACAGAAGGAGGTTGAACCTTTAAAGATCTACTCTCCCACTGGTTCAACAGACATTAAAAAGTTCCTAACAATTCAACTGAAGCCTCTTCTTTCTCAACTGTGCTATTGCAGAGCAAGTAAAATCTCCAGTTTTAGTCTCACTGTTACCACCATCCAATACAGAACTGTTCTGATGAGTATTCTAACAGTGGACAATGAGGAAGAATAAAAGAAAATATCCATTATTTTTTTAGTTTACCTTTCTGCCTCATCTTTTTTTTTTTTTTAAAAAAAAAAAAAAGTATGAGAACTAAAGCTTCCCGCAGAACGCTGAGGATGGGACAAAGTCCTCTGTCAAATCTGAGCACCTCCAAAAGTTTTATGACATGCCAGGGTATGAGAAGTGTATGGAATTAAACTGTAACAGTCAATGTTTAACCATATAAAGCCAACACATTCTCTAGTACAGACACAGTCCTAAAACCTAGCTTTACAGTGACTTAGCAAAAACAAACAAAAACACCTAAGAAAAACCTACCTTCATTTCTACTTAGGGCTCTAGTTCCTTATGTGAGGATGAATCAACTAAAGTGCACTCGCTACCTTTGTTTTGGATAAGGATCTAGAATGTCAGCAGACTTGGTGGGACACTGGTGTTCTAAAAATCCCAACCACTGTTCCTTATCATATGGTCCCCTTTCTGTATATAGATATGGTTCACAAGCAACAGGGTTTACGTCACTTCCAAGACTCAAATATTATTGTCACAAAAATCAAAACATCTTTTGGGAAACGTTTTAGAGTCAAAGTTAATGAGAGCACTTCAAATACCTCGATCGTCACTTTTATCCAAAAAAGTTTTTCCTTCTTGCACTGTACCAAAAATGTAAATTTAAAAAAGCTAACTATTTTGTAACACACAATAACTTCATATTTGAAGGTAAACTACAACCAGGTTCCTCCTGCTTGAAATCCTACACTTGCAGTACCATTTAGCAGAAAGTTGGATAAACACTAATCTCTTCTCCTCTGCAAGGTTAAAAGTCCAAAAACTGAACCACCCAGTTCAGCATACATTATGTAACGAAATCACTCAGAATACTTTTGCACTTTGGAGTCTTCACAAGGATCTGAAGAAAAAGCAGTTGGAAAAGGTGGCAGTTTTAAAATATCCTGAGCATATAAAGCAGAAAAACAATTCTATATAATTTTAGCTGTTTCCCAGACTATGTTTACCCAAAATATAAAAGGAGATGATTGTGGAAGAGTTGATTGCACCACATAGGGCATTATCATCAGTCACTGTGTAATACTACTGCTCAAAACCACATAGTGACAAAAAAACCAAACCACAACACGCCAAGTCTCATTCAAGTTCATTTATAATAAGGTCTGCAAATAGTTTTCCTTGCAGGACAGAATTCACTCCTAGTACTGAAAAATAAAGAACTAAGAGCAACTTCCCCAGAAGTTACTGATGAACTATCATTGTCAAACTGTTTTATCCATACATTTTAAACAGAAGAATCTCACTAGAATGGGAGGGGGGGGAGCTTAAAATACATTAGCTTGTGAAGTACTAATGAAGGTGAATATCCACACAATTTCCTTATGTTGTTTTACAGATTTAATTCCACTTAAGCTTTGCTGCAAGTTTAAACTCTGCTTACTCTTAGAAGTTTCCACCAGCAGGTGTTTGTTTTGTTTGTTGATTTTTTTGTTTGTTTGTTTTTTTCCCCACACAGCAGAGCAGCCTACACCATTCAAGACAAATTCTCAATACAAACGTACCCAATTTTAGGATTCTACCAGAATAAACACATCAGTAAAAGAGCGGAGCTTCTGACAGTTATTCCAGTACAAAAAGCTATGTTTACATCAAGGCTTAAAGTATAAGCTCTCTGGGGCAAGGACCTTATCTTCATAGTTGTCTGTAAACCACTTAACAGACTGTCAGCATTATACAAATAAAAATCTAAAGAAGGAATTAAAGTGGACCAGCATGCTAGGCATTTTCTCCTCACCCAAGTATGAATTTTGCTTAGGGTACAAGGGCACAGCTGTAAAATGTGCCTGAATCTGTGTCAAATACATATGCATACAAATAAGAACTGCTGCACTTCACAAGTACAAACATGGTGAAAAGAAAAAAAAGAACTATCCTACCAGCAAGCAGAAAGATGTAAAGAAAGAGTTAATTTTATAAAGTTAAAAAGCAAACTCTTTAAAACATACAGAAGAAAAAGAGTCCAGATAAAGATGTCACCCACAGGGGGAATGAAGTTCCTTGATTTCAGCGAGAACCTCTTGTCAAGAGGTAAAAGTATCTCATAGCACTGAAAGTTAATAGCTTGAAGAGACAAACATTACTTTTTCTATGATTTAAGAAGCAAATACTTTGTTTATGGCCATATAATAGACAAAATCTAATAAAATGGCCAAACACCTGAATTCTTCCCATTTACCAAGTGTTTTAAAGCAAAACGCAGACAAACGCAACTAAAAGAATGAAGATGATAATTCTGTTAGTTTGATTCCTTTACATGTGGCTCAGTTCATTCAGTCAATCCCAGTCACACTTGAGACTCAATGTAGAAGAGCCCCAAGCCACAGCCATGAGAGATTACAGAAAGACTCTTATTCATGTTCCACAGTTTCCAAGTTTTGAAAACAGCAAAACTGAAACAGAAGTTAAAATAACAAAACAGCAAAGCCATTCAAAGAAAGCAAAATACCGAAGCTAGATCAACTTTTAGATACTGACAAGACAACACACAGAACAGAACTACTTCAGTGATCCTAAGAATTTAAAATACTTATTTAGGTGCAAGTCTTTCATTTATGGTCAAAATAACAAATTGGGGGGGGGGGGGGGGGGCAACAACACCACTGTAGTAATCTTTAGACACAGTTTCACATGCTTACAATTACTCTTCTACAAGGCTTAAACGCAAGCCATCTTCCCAAACATCTTTGCAGTGCCCTTAGAGAAAAACTTTTTTTTTTCCCCCATCAGCTCACTAATACTTCAGTATTGCAGAAGCTCTGAAAAATTTTGGAAAAGGTTGCGAATAAGGTAAATGCGTCACCTTTACCAGACACTCAGTTTACAGTCTACCCAATAACGCTTTAATTATTTAAAACTTTATGAATAATCATGGTGGGATAGAGGAAAGAGAACTTAGTAAAATTACCACTGACTTCTGAATTAAGTTGTTCTGTCCATCTTAATTTTCTTTGAGGCAGTAGTAATTCAGCTGAAAGCAAACCTACAAAAAATATATTGTAAATATATTCATTTCAACCTTTAAACTATATCTATCTTCAGAAACATTTAACCACTACAGGGGGAAGGGGGCAGCAATACATCTAACAATAACGTGTAAAATTGGTTAGTTCACCAGTATATTTTGTTTTGAATCCTTCCAAAAAGGTAGAGGGGGTTGTTATGGTATACTTTCAAACCAGATTCATTCATTCCCATTACAGAATAGGAAATTACTCTGAACCCAAACTTAAAATATCAACAAATTAAAAAGTCAGTTTTGATAATAAATATCTGACTTCCATAAGTGACAAAGAACAGTGGAACGAAATAAAAAAAAAAAAAAAAAAAAAAGCAATGCTATGTTATCAGTACCTCCATGCTACAGAAATGCCTCAAGCAAATGGAAAGACTGAGATCCACAAGCCATCCAGCAGACTTGTTCAATAAGTATAACAGCTCATTGTTGAGATTACAATATTAACATGAAGGATAAATTACCTAGAGATTCAGTCTAGATGTACATATTTTTTTAATCTCCCAGAAAAATCACTCATACAAATTTTTCTTTGTAGTAATACATATATTCATCATATTCTTAAAAATATTCCATTAATTATTAAAAATGGCAAGTAAAAATTAGATTCTGCAAGCTCACTTCAACATTCTCAAAAAAAAAACCAAACACATCATCTAGGCAGTAAATGTTACTGTTTTAACCATTCTACTGATAAAATGTTTATTCAAGTATAAATTGATTTATTAACACTACAACACTTACCTAATCCAAGAAGACTGCAGATGTTAGTACTGCGTGACTTATATTTTTCCAGTTTGTTTTCCTTGAGATAATATCCAGAGTTCTTATCAATACTAGATTCGTAGCCGTTTGACATAGATTTGACCTCACAGAAATCAGCTACCCATCCTTCTCACTCACAGATTCCACAAGGCTATTTCCAAAATTTGCCAAGTCTCTGCCTTAAGAAGCTTCCCCCGCCACCCCGACAGCTTCTTTTCTTGTCTATTCCATGTACATTTTCACTATAAGAAGCACCAGCTACAGGTGAAATAAATACACTTTTTACACCACAAACTGTGAAGCCAAAAATCCAAATTTCACATCTGAATTGAGGAACGTTTCTTCACTTCAGGTAACAGAGGCATTTGTAAACAACAGCTATCTGGATACCACCATATTGCTTATTGACAACAACGTTTTTCAATAAAAAAATAAAATATAAAAGTTATAAATTTGTATTAGACACTTCATTTAGAAAATAGGTCTCATTACAAACTGACAGAAGGCTATATCAGAAAAATGAAAAAAAAAAAAAAAGTAAAAGTATCTACCATGAAACTTTTCAGCAACGCTTACACAGTGACTCAGGCTGCATTTAACCTAGAACCAGTTAACAAAACTGATTATGACTATGACTCAGACAGAACGTTGCTTGGAAGAAAAAAGTAACTAAAAGCAAAACAGCACTTTATCTTGGCAGCTGAAGTATTAATTAACTTGATAAATTTAGCCATGTATCAGTGCCATGTGGACAAAAGCATCCAAGGGCAAGGCACTCATGACTTCAAACTTCTAATTCACTTCTCAGATGCCTAATGATTATTTCAGAAGCAAGCACTTGGAAAAGTGATCCCAGAGCAGTGTCCAATATTTTTCCCCTTTCACAAGGAGCAACTGCTGCAAGACGGTTTCCCCCTTTTTTCCTGCCTACCAGCTGAAGCAAAAGGCTCCGAATATCCAGGACTCTCTTTGTAACCCAAATTGCCTACGGGAAAAAGAACCAGAACAATCAGTTTTCCCTTTTGAAACCTGAATTAGCATTAGACAAGTACATAAATGCGAATCTTAAGCGACAAACACACACGCAATCAGGCAGCCAAACCCGAGCACAAAAGCCTCAGTTAAACATTCACTTACATCCTGGAGAAAGCAGCAGGCATATTTATCGGAGAACGTAGCCTATCAGTGAAAACGTTTTCCTGTCTCTTCTGTATTTCCGAGAATAAAAAACAACCGGAAAGGGGCATTTCTCGTTTTATCGGGAAGATACATAGATCTGCAGGAGGCACCTGGGGAGGAAGGCGCTGACCTGGGCCAGGGACACTGAGCTTAAGCACAGAACAAGCCCGGGGAGCGGCGGGAGCCGTCTGAGGAACCCCCCCCCAGCGAGGCCCTGAGGGAAACCTCACCACTTTGGGGCCACCTGCCTGTGAAGTGCGCGGGCAGACCCCCAGCTCCCCAGCCCCAACTGCACCTTTTGTTGCGGCGCCGCGGCGGGCCCGGGGAAGGGCTCCGCCGGCCCGCGGTGGCCGCTCGCCCTGACTTCCAGGGAGGCCGCGGCCCACGCTCAGGCACTCACCGGCCGTACCACCCCCACACAGCAGCAGCAGCAGCCGCCGCGCTAGGGGCAGCTCTCTTCGTCTTCCCCGAGGGCAGGCCTCACTTCGCGGCAGGGAGAGGAACGGGGAAACCCCCTCCACGCCTTCTCCCCCAACCCGCCACCGCCAGGCCACCCCTAGCAGGGGCTGCCCCCTCCCGCCCGCCCCACAAAAACCGTGGCAGCCCCGGATGCGAGAGCGACGCGCGCGCGCGCGCCCACCCCCCGCTCGCCTCGCTCCCAAAATGGTGCTGCTCCGAGTCGCAATCCTCTGCGCGCCCAAACCTCGCAAGATCAGCCGCGGGCCTCCGGACGGAGCTTCCCGGCCACCACCAAGGCCCCTGCTGTCGGGAACACACGCACACCCACGCACACCCCCCGTTGTGACGCCACGGGAACAATCCTGAACATTCCGCGCGGGGCGGCGGGGAAACCCCCAGGGCGTGCCCCATCCCGTGGGAGTCCTCGGCACCGCCGTAATTAACCGTGTGGCGGTGCAGCTCTACAGCGTCGCTTTTACTGGCACCGGCAGCCGCTTAGAAGAGCGGCCTGAGAAGGCGGGTACTCGGGAGGCAGCGGCAGCCCTGGCTGGCGGTACGAGCTGCTGCGGTCCGGACTGAACGCTGTAGTGCCGAAACGGGTCACCAAAACCGAGACACAGGCCCAGGGTATAGTCGTACGAACCAGCTTCAGCAGGCGTCGCGAGGCCCTAGCTGGCCGCTGGAAGGTCCGTGCGCGGCGTGCGGACGACTGCGGCCGTGGGCGGGAACGGCCGATGAGGGCGACCCCGGTCCCACCGGCCTCGAGAGCAACCTGGTCGGTGGCAGAGAGAGCCCCGCTGCCCCCAAGAGCGAGGCACGTGGGCGGTGGGGGTACAGCGGGCCTGCAGCTGCAGGCAGAGCAAAGACCGAAGGTCATCTGCATCTCAGCAACACTAAGCAGAGCTCACAAATGCAACAGAATTAAATCACAGAGCCAGCAGGGCCTGAAGCAAGTAAAAGAGTCTATAACCACCATTTAAACAAGAGAAAAAATAGCATCCTCATTGAATTGATAGAAATAGCTTCAACTTACAAACTTAAGAGTGGAAATATGTTTAATGTATGTGCAGTCATTCAATGTGTACCTTTTTGAAAGAAATATGATGGATTTTTGCAGCCTGGGAACTAAATGTCTGAATTAACATTTTGCAATTTTGAAATCTCATTTCCATTGCAAGTCAAATTATTTTTGCAGTTAATTATGTGAAAAATTAAATATACAAAATTACATTTAAAAATAATTCGAAAGGTGTGGGAAAGCAACGGAAGATCGGCGAGGAGGATAGTAAATACGCTCAAGGGACTCGCACCTGGGGTACTGGAAAACACATACATCACACTAATTGTTATTCAGTCTCAGGTGCTTGCAAGGAAAACACTTGCACTTAGATGACATAAGTCTGTGATGGGCTCAGGGACACCTTATCTGGCTGCTTGAGAATCCTGGCCTGTTGTTGAAGAAGATCAAAGCACAGTGAGAAGGCTATGCCTGTTTGAACCTTATAAATACCAACAAGAACAGGGAGCCCATGCCCGCTCTTGCTAACAAGGACTCTCTCTCACACCGCGGTGCCCGCGGTCCCTGCTTGCGTGCCTCTGCCTGGGTGTTGCTTTGGAGATTCCCCGGTCTGCGAGGTATCGAGATTAAATTTGTTCTTTGCCTTTCATCTGTGGTGTGTGGTTGTTCCTGCGTCCTGCCTGCATTGGCTCACACAAAAGGGTACTGGCAAATGTTTTTAGAGCCTGTATTTGATTCTGTATTTTCTTCCATTGGCAGTTTCCTCTATGAGATTTAAATTATTGTAAGAAGTGAAATTATGTGCTGATTTTTTACAAAAAAGCCTCAGAATCCTGACAAATAGTAGTATTTTTAATGTATTTTGCAGACATATATATGCTCTTAAAATAACCCATTTTCATCATTTGATAAAAGTACTAGAAAGCAAAAATTAACAACTGAGACAATTAGAAAATAGAAAAAGATGTGAGAGTTTTATCTTTAAAAAATTGTTAAAACATCTCATTTGCCTTCAGCTCAATTCTGATTAGTCAACCCCAATTCCAATTTCTAACAACAATGGTGGTTTTTTAGGTGCTTATCACAATCTTGACTTCATTGCAATCTCCTTTCTCTACCTCATCATTGAAATTGTTTGGCCTTTTATTTACTTTGACCTATGCTGCAAAAGTAAGGCTTTCCAGGTAGGATGATGGAGCATACCCTGCGCCACTCAGTTATTTTCACAGTCTGTTGCCAAGCCACCTGGCCTGACTTGAACCATGGAGCCAAGTCTGATGTGTCTATGGTCACTAGGACCATAGTACCAAAACTGTCTACACTCTCAAGTTTCTTTATTAAAATCTTTTTCAAAATACTAATTTATAACCTACACATTGATGAATTTAACTCATATCAGACATATTTTGCAGTAGTAGCTAGAAGCTAACAGGTTTGTTCAACCAGGAAAAGTCACCAAAAAAATCTCAGGACTCCAGGAATCACTATGCTGAGTGCTTCAAACACATGTAATACCAAGAAAGCTCTGGCCAAAGGGATCATATACATATACAAGTCCCAAAGCGACATATACAATCCTAAAATATGATGGGTAACAATATTTAGGAAAATAAAATAAGAGGTGAACCCAAAGCAACATGAAAACTAAGTGTATAGAGTCAATAAAGCATCTCCAGGCCACTCTGGCAACACACACTTAAGACTATATTAATGATCTGAAATGATCTTTCAATTCATTTGAGTGAGTTATGGCTAAAGCCTCCACTCTGCACAACTATTCTGAGCACCTTCTGGCTTTGCAATACATTATATAGAATAGTTCAGTTGGAAGGGACCTACAGTGTCCAACTGCCTGACCACTTCAGGGCTGACCAAAAGTTAAAACATATTATTAAGGGCATTGTCCAAATGCCTCTTAAACGTTGACGGGCATGGGGCATCGACCACCTCTCTAAGAAGCCTGTTCCAGTGTTTGACTGCCAAGTCTGAACCTCCCCTGGCACAGCTTTGAACTGTTCCCACACATCCTATCACTGGATACAAGGGAGAAGAGATCGGCACCTCCCTCTCCACTTGCCCTCCTCAGGAAGCTGTAGAGAGCGATGAGGACTCCCCTCAGCCTCCTTTTCTCCAAACTAGACAAACCCAGAGTCCTTAGTCACTCCTCATAGGACATACCTTCCAACCCTTTCACCAGCTTTGTTGCCCTCCTCTGGGTGCATTCAAGGACCTTAATATCCTTCTTAAATTGTGGGGCCCAGAACTGCACACAGTATTTGAGGTGAGGCCACACCAATGCTGAATACAGCGGGATAATCACCTCTTTTGACCAGCTGGTTATGCTGTGTTTGATGCACCCCAGGATGCGGTTTGCCCTCTTGGCTGCCAGGGCACACTGATGACTCGTATTGAGCCTGCTGTCAACCAGCACTCCCACATCCCTTTCTGCAGGGTTGCTCTCCAGCCACTCCTCTCCCAATTTGTACTTGTGCCTGGCATTACTTTGTCCCAGGTGCAGAATCTGGCATTTGATCTTGTTAAATTTCATCCCACTGATGACTGCCCAATGCTCCGATCTATCCAGATCCCTCTGCGAGGCCTCTCGTTCCTCAAGAGAGTCAACAGCACCTCCCAGTTTGGTATCATCATCAAACTTGCTAATGGTGCATTCAACTTATGCATCCAGATCATTGATAAAAATATTGAACAGAACTGGCCCTAGAATTGAGCCCTGAGGAACACTGCTGATGACCAGTCGCCAGCCAGATGTAGGTCCATTCACTGCAACCCTTTGAGCCCTGTCGTTCAGCCAGTTCTTCACCCGGTGCACTGTGTACCTGCTCATCTCACAGTTTGACAACTTGTCCAGAAGGATGCTGTGAGGGACAATATCAAAAGCCTTACTAAAATCCAGAAAAAACACATTTACCGCCTTCCCTTCATCCACTAGGCGAGTGACCTTATCATAGAAGGATATTAAATTAGTTAGACAGGACTTTCCCTTTGTGAACCCATGTTGACTGTGCCTGATGATTGCATTATTTTTTAAATGCCTTTCAATAGCACCCAGCATGATGATATATTGTGGGTATCAAAAGAGAGACACAATAAATAGCAGGAGGTTATAAATTCACCCATTTCAATCCTCCTAATAGGTTTCTGTTTGTGTTGCCTCATATATGATCCTTCTATTTCCTTCCTGTGACAATAACCACATCAATATTAGTAATCGCAGGAAAAGCTGTGGTAGTCATTGGGGAAATTAGTAATGGGAAATGGGTTTGATTTCTCTCTCTTTAATTGTTTCATAAAAGAAGGTACAATGCCATTTCCGCTTCATGAAGCTTTGACCCTGCAAACAGCTGAGGTTATGTCCGTCCTTTACTGAAATCAGTGGCAAACTTCACACTGAATAAAGCAAAAGGGGTAAGTCTCCCCAGGAAAAACTGCGGTAGCCCATAATTCTTGTGCACGAAGACCCAGGCAAGAAAACAGGACTGTAAGTACTGCTTGGTTGGGCGGGTTTGGGGCTTGATTGCTGTGTGTGTGTGGAACTCGGACCGGACAGTCTGGATCTGGGGAGCGAGTGTGGAGTCTTTCTAACCGCGGTTCCAATCTCCCGCGAGGGAATTGGCCGGTGAAGAGACAAAGCGTCAGAGATTGAGTGAAAGACAGCCCCGGGAAAACTGGGTGCTTGACTGCTGTGGTCAGCGGAAGACAGCCCCAGGGAAAAGGGGAGCGGGAAAGTGCCGGCAGATATACCCCAAGACAGTCCTTTGGGGATAAAATTGGCTAATTGGAATATTGATCTGGATACTAAAAATAAGGATAA
Source organism: Rissa tridactyla (assembly GCF_028500815.1). Lineage (NCBI taxonomy): Eukaryota > Metazoa > Chordata > Aves > Charadriiformes > Laridae > Rissa > Rissa tridactyla. Next base: position 27,124,640 of record NC_071496.1, read on the forward strand.
AGTTAAAATGATTCAGTATCATATGATAGAATGGACAAAGGAACCTATACGAGCAGACCATTTGTATTGGGCTAGATATGGGTCCTTCGAAGGGTGGATGTGCCAGGCTTTAAACCTTTATGTAAACTCTAAAGAATCATTCAGCCCAGAGGAGAGTGAATATGCCTCCTGCTGGAAAGGGGAGATTTGGCCAAAAGGATTTAGTACCTTTAAAATATCTGAGATCTCAAGGGAAGAAAAGGAGAAGCGGTGGGATCCTCTGGAAGTTTTGCCCCCTCCCTACCGCCTCCCTCCAACAGCCCCCCTTCTCCTGGAAAAGAGCTGACACCTAGTGCTAGGGGAAGGTCGGACAGGTCTCAGAGGTTAATTGAAAAAGTATCACTTACAAACTCTCCTAGGTTACGGAGGAAAACTTCTGTTAAAGTAAAGGAATCGGAAGACCAAGACACGGTGCAGGAAACACCAGGAGTTAGTTTATTCCCCTTAAGGGAAGTACCCCTGGGGGGAGCACAAGGGGGGATAGGATTTGTAAACGTTCCTTTGACTCCCACTGAAGTCAGGAACTTTAAAAAGGAATTAAAAGGGTTACTGGAAGATCCAATAGGCCTATCAGAACAATTAGACCAATTCCTAGGCCCTAATATTTATACCTGGGAGGAAATGCAGTCAATAATAAGTTTAATATTTTCTCCCGAAGAACGGCAAATGATTAGAACAGCTGGGATGAGAATTTGGGAAAGGGAAAATCAGCAAGGCCCACCTGGGGACCAGAAGATGCCAATAGTACACCCAAATTGGAATCAAAATGATGTAGAGGGTCGTAGGAACATGAGTGATTATCGAAATTTAATTATTAAAGGTATAAAAGAAGCCGCCCCTAGAGGGCAGAATGTAACCGAAGCATTTGATGGGCAGCAGGGAAGGGAGGAAACCCCGACCGAATGGCCTGAAACGCTGCGACCTGACATGAGACAGTACTCAGGAATAGATTCAGAGAGTCCCGCGGGGCAAACATTACTGAGAGTTCCATTTGTTACACACGCCTGGCCAGACATTCGAAGAAAATTAAGAGAAACTAGAGGACTGGCAGGATCGGGGCCTGAACGAATTACTGAGGGAAGCTCAGAAAGTATATGTACGAAGAGATGAGGAGAAGGCTAAAGCAAAAGCTAAAATCACGGTAGCCACCGTGAGGGAAGGAAATATTCAGAAAAATCCCAGGGTGATGGGGGGGGATGGGACGGAATCCTGAAAGGCGGGAGGAGACTTTTAGACGGAATCAGATCCCTCCCAGACGGGGACCATCGTGAACTGAGAAAAGGAATGAAGGAAGTGGATGTTTCTATTGTGGGAAACTTGGGCATTTTAAGAAGGAATGTCCTCGAAGGGATAAAGATCAGAAAATGTTTAGAGAAATTGAGGATTAGGGGTGTCAGGGGCTCTACCTCCTGGAGGATATCTATCACCTTGAGCCCTTGATAAACCTAAGAGTGGGCCCCAGGAGGAAGTATTAGAATTTCTAGTAGATACAGGAGCTGAGCGAACTTGTGTTTGTAACATACCTAAAGGATGCGTTATAAGTAAAGAAGTAATTAATGTAATGGGAGCAAAGGGGGAAAGTTTTAAAGCCCCAGTGATCAAGCAGGTGGTTTTTGAAGGTAATGACAAAATAGGTGTAGGGAATATCTTGTTAGTGCCTGGAGCTGGGTGCAATCTGTTGGGAAGAGACTTGCAGAGCCACCTGGGGGTTGGAGTAATCCCCAAAGAGGGGAAAATGATTGCAAAAATATTAAGTCAGGAGGACGAATCCAAAATTAATCAGCAAGTTTGGGTTGCAGCGGACATATAGGTTGGTGCAAGATTTACGGGAGGTGAATAAGAGAACTTTGACTCGGTACCCTGTTGTACAAAACCCTTATATCCTTCTGAGCAAAGTTCCCCCGGAACACAGCTGGTTTAGTGTAGTGGATTTAAAAGATGCGTTTTGGGCATGTCCCCTGGCTGAGGAAAGTCGAGATATCTTTGCTTTTGAACGGGAGGACCCAAACACCGGACGTAAACAGCAGCTTAGATGGACAAAGCTACCTCAAGGGTTTACGGAGTCTCCCAACCTGTTTGGACAGGCTCTGGAGGAGCTGTTACAATCTTTTCACACCCCTCCGAAAACTCAAATCACTCACTTATGAAGGAGGGGAGGCTAGTATTAAACAATATGTAATGCAGATTGCAAAGAACTTGGAACAACTAAGAAATAAAGGGTTGCTCCCACAAACTACCCTGTTGGATTTTAAGATCCATAACATTAAAATTGGAGAACGGGTTGTAGTAAAAACATGGAGAGAGCAATCTTTAACTCCCCAGTAGGAGGGTCCCTTTCAGGTGCTGTTGACTACGGAAGCTGCAGTACGGACGAAGGAAAAAGGGTGGACTCACGCCAGCAGAACAAAAGGACTAGTAGAAGAACCTAGAGATTGGACTCTGACTTCAACTCCCGGGGACACCAGACTCACCTTAAAACGCCAACCAACGCGGTGATGTATGGGAGAGGAACTGAATAATAACTTAGAAATCACAGAAACTTGGGGAGTGAAACCAGAACTTTATCGTTGGTTTCGGGTACGGCCGGGGCAAACCTTAAGGAAAATTAGATATCCTCCTTGAGGAAGAGCACTCCCGTTACAGACAGGAGGGTCAGGGTTGTATAAAACTGAAAACTCTCTGTTTGCACTTGCATGCGATTTATATGAAGAAGATAGTCGGCTATATCCTAACCTTGAGGAAGAACTACAGCCCCCTCCGGTACCCCGTAGTATACCTTGTCTGATACATCCCTATGCTAGACATCATAGTTGGGTGAAGTGCGAATGTTTAGGTTGTAAGCAAAATTGGTATTATCGTTCATCCCGAAGACATCCCTTCTGTTTAAATTGCCGGAAGCAAAATTCGAGTTTGGCTCAAACAACTCGGATACAATATACCAATATTGTAACATTAATTTGTGGGTGGGAATTGCTAGTGCCGGTTCTGTGGGAAATTCCTGAAGAATGGTGGGAAACAGTGGTCTCTAAGTGTAAAAATCAATTTGCTTGGAAAAAGAGATAAGAACCCTACCTGCTACAAGAGCCAGGGATACCGGATCAAAAGAGGATGGAGGGCAAGACCAGGTTGGCCACTGTACTCGCTGCCAAGAAGAATTATTTCTCGGCTGTTGGAAGCACCCCAATAGGCATGAGAGGTAGGAGTATAAGCCATACTGGACCTCCACTCCTCGTATGGTTATTAGCGGTATCCTTAGTATCCAGTAACGAATGCATGAAGTGTTACCAGCAGGTCTCCTGGAATAGGAAGATGGTTTCCACTATGACAGTGCATTCGCATATCAACAGCCGCTGTTATAACTGCCATGAGTTAACAGTGTGCAAATACGACCAACACGAATATTGGGTTGGGAAGAATTTAGGAATAGGCGGAACAAGACTAGGAGTACATTGTCCTAGAGGGGAGCAATGGCTCTGCTTTACTAAAGCCGGGCATTGGGACATATCAGACGGAGGTGGGGTACAAGATATGATAAAAGCCGAAATAGCGAGGGCTGCTATCTACCAAAACCAATTAGCCTTAGACTACTTACTGGTGGAAGAAGGGGGCGTTTGTGGAAAATGGAACACTTCAGATTGTTGTTTAAAGATAGATGATAATGGGGATGCAATATTGGAAATAACAGAAGAAATCCGGAAAATTGCGCATGTACCGGTTCAAAAATGGGAATCTATGTTAAATGATAATTGGTGGAATAATGTTTTTGGGGGAACCTGGTGGAAGAAACTAGGCTACATTCTCTTATGTTCAATTGCTGGTTTATTATTTCTTCCTTGCTTAATCCCTCGTTTTATACGCTTAATTATAACAGTAGTCCAAAGCACGCAAGAAGTTTCCATACCCAAGAATCCAAAATTGGCAGCCCCAGGCTCAACTAAAAAGATAATGGTATTAAGGAAAATAAGAAATACTCCACAACAATTGGAAGAAGCAGAATTGATCTATGACCAAAACAAATGGATTAAGCAAAATGAAAGTTATGACTCAAGCCAAATGGTAGTATAAAAGACAAAAAGGGGGAATTGTGAAAAATAGTGAAGGTATTGTTGGCTTTCGCCATAATAACAAGGCTATAAATCTTTGACTTATAAGGATAACTAACCTTTAGTAAATTAGGAAACATGAGAAACCTCAAAGATAACAACTAACAGCAGCTATGAAGAAAAACATCATGAAGAAAAACATCCGAGAGAAACAAAAGAGAACTTCTCCAAAAGACTCCACAAGTGATTAACAGAAGGAAACTGTAGGAATGTGTCTGAGAGAAAATGGTCACGTGAGCCAGCCTCCCTACTATGAGAGATTAGATTAAGAGCAAAACAGGTGGTAGAAGATGGAATTAGTACATGGGAAAAACGGGGACTGAGAAGGTAGAAAACATGTTGTGCTAATGACTAAGCAATTTACTATGTGAATTCTTGTAACCAACCTGATCTGTGAATGAACTGCATGGACAGCGCGTGAACAGAGACTGTAAGCCAATCATATAGCTGCCGCTAGCGCGTGCTCTTATTGCCTGTCTATATCTACTCTGTGAAAACTGGAATAAAGGGAGAACGACCATACTCATATTGAGACTCCATCGTTACTCCGGGTCCGTCTCCCACTCCAACATCTGGTAGCAGAGGATGGTTCAGCGCGACTGAGTTCTCCAAGACTGCAGTAAGCAGCTAGAGGAGGGGAGTGGGAAACTTCGGCTGGGAGACGTGCTGCTTGGGCGCATCAGCGGGAGCAGACAACGGCGTGAGGTCGCTCCTCACCTCCCAGGCGCAGCTATGGAAACAGAAGCTGCGGCCACGCTACTCGCTGGGATCCTCTCTAAGAGAGGGATTGAAACACCAGCGAAACTGTTGCTCAAACTGATTAAGCCGGGGCAGGAGATGGGGCAACAAGTAACGAAAGAAGAAGGGGCTATATTAAGACTTCTCCTGCATATCCTCTCTAAGAGAGGGGTGAAATACGATGAGCGTATGCTCCGAAGGTTGTTAACCTGGTGCAGAGAGAACGGATTCGCACCAGAGCCCCAGACAGCTTTTAAACCAGAAATACGGGAGACTGTTGGGAATAAACTGTGGGAAGTGATAAGTAAAGGAGACAAAGAGGCATCACCGTTGGCGACGACATGGTGGTTGGTGTTATTGACCTTACAAGATATGAAGGCGGAGCGAGCCACGGCAGCCGGGGCTTTTGCAGCATTACAACCCACGGGAGGGGGATCGAACAGGCCAGGTCCAAAGGTCTGGGACAATCCCCTGCTGATCCCCTCTGCTCCACCTGAGGCCGAGGGAGGAGGCAGAATGTCAGCAGAGAAGGACAGAGCCGGAGCTGTTTGCTCCTGACATTGCCCGCCCGCCTCGCCCCCTCCCCTCCCCAGTCGTCTCCCTGAGATAGAAGTGCTGGTTTTGTATGTCTGCTGTGTAAGTGTGTGTGGGCGCCAGCTTATACCTGCTGATCAGCATGTGTGCTACTGTTTGCTTTTTGTTGTGTGCAGTGTCGTTAGGTGACTCCCCTTGAGCAGGTGTTCTGCCCGGTGTGGTACTGTTCTCGTATGCATCTAGGGCTGACACTCTGTCAAGTGAAGAAGTTTGTATATACACAATGTTTAGACGTAAGGCGAGCGCGCCCCAAGTAGATACACCAGGATGGGCTGTAGAACCGATGGAAGTCCTGAAATATTGGGGCAGTTTTCATGAGCCGACACGTTTACACTCTCGGGAACGGCTCGCCCGTGCAGGGCGTATCGCTGGTTGTTTGTTGTTTGTCTATAAGGTCATGGTTGATTGGGAAAAGGAGTTGAGCCAAAATCTATAGGATGCTCTGTATGAAAATGAGAAACTTAAGGAAAAATGAGAAACTGAGTTCTTGTTGCAAAGGCAGACTTTTATGTCAGTCGTAAGTGATGGGAAAAAAAAAGAAAAAAAACGAAAAAAAGAGAAAAGAAAAAAAAGAAAAATAATTAAAAAAAAAGAAAAAAAAAGAAAAATAATAAAAAAAAAAAGAGGAAAAAAAAAAAAAGAAACCAAACAGGAACAATTAGATGGGAAATGTGCCACGTTAGCACAAAAGTATGCCATAAGCATTACGAGAAAGCATCAGAAAAAGAGAAATAGGACACCTGATTCAAAGCAGTACCATAGAGATATGTTTTTGGTTTTTTCCTATATGTGTATATGTTATTGCATGCCTTAGTAGATTGCTCTGTGTTATACCCTGCGAGACTAAAATGAACCCCAGCAGAAGCGGTCTCTTGAGCAAGGGGGTGGAATATGGGAAAGCAACGTAAAATCGGCGAGGAGGACTGTAAATACACGCAAGGGACTCGCACCTGGGTGCTGGAAAACACAGATATCACACCAATTGTTATTCAGTCTCGGGTGCTGGCAAGAAAAACATTTGGATGACATAAGCCTGTAATGGACTCACAGACACCTTATCTAGCTGCTTGAGAATCTTGGCCTGTTGTGGAAGAAGATCAAAGCACAGTACCAGCAAGAACAGGGAGTCCGCATGCTCTCTAGCTAACAAGGACTCTCTTGCTGCCAAGGATAAGTTTAACAATGCTACTAGTACCGCTATTTCTGAGTTATTGGTAGATGTAGATAGTATTTGATATGCGATGTTGCAAAACAGAACTGCTACTGATTTTTTGCTTTCAGCTCACAGACATGGTTGTCAAGATTTTAAAGGACTGTGTTGTATGAATCTAAGTGACCACTCCAAATCCATCCATGCCCAGCTGCAGGAACTGCACCGACCGAACCAGCAACTTGTGGAGACCACTGGGTGAAATCTCTTTGCTGGATGGACTTGGGGGTGGGGTTGGTTGAAGCAAATTATACTCATTGCCTGTGTGGAAGGAATTTGTCTGTTATGTTTAGTATGCTGTTTGCCGTGTTTAATAAGCATTATACGGTCAGTTGTAGATGCCGCTTTGCATCGTACCCTTGTACGAGTTGTAGCATATGTTGCTCTAAAAACTATGTGTGTATCCATGAGAACCTGACCTTCACAGAAGAAGATAACAAGAAGGGATTACAACAATGTAGTCACGTATCAGACAGCTGCTGTTGGCAAAGCTGGATCATGAGTTTGGTGGGACTCGCTGCATACGCTGGCCACACGTGCAGCGACTCTAGCCTGCACTTTTCTACTCAATCCAGTGCAGGAGAGTCTGGTGGGACTCGCTGCGTGCGCTGGCCATGCATGCAGCGACTCTAGCCTGTACTTCTCCACTCAATCCAGTGCAGGATATAGGGAGGCTGTCTCAGGTCAGAGAGGGGGAGAGAGACATGAGCACACTTTGAAGGTACAGGGGATGCCCTGAAGCACTGTGTCTGCCCCCGCCCCCCCCCCCCATAAGTTCTATGTTCATTAACCCCAACAGCTCAGAAGGCATTACAGCATGTTGAAAGATAAGATATAGTCTACTACTGCTGCAAGACACATTGAACACTTTCCTACAAGAATTTCAACTTTATGCCCTGATAGGACAGTGGGATGATGCACTCGCAAAGAGCCTGACTGCGTTAGAGTGGGTATTTTTGCCACATACCTTTTCAAAACCAGTAACTATGATGATTGAAATGTTACCACGATTGTTTTTCCAGGGTCGCTTGTGCTGTCAGCAACCGCAATGTATTTGAAATATTACAAAAGGATTTCTCGTGGGTAAATCCAAAGAAATTGGCTTTCTGGGCTAAATTTAGGAATCTGGGTATTTATTGCCTTAGCAGGGTTCTTTTTGATTCTGTTTTTAATTGTGTTTAGTATATAACCCGCTAAGAGCGTCACAACGAGTAGAGGCACAAGTCATGGCGACCTTGTTAATAAATGGTCTGGTGTTAAACAAAAAAGGGGGAGATGTGGCAGATCTACGAGCAGAGGCCTGCGTACGGCCAAAGACACAGTGAGCAGAGCACACAGTAACCACAGAGCCAAGAGAACAGTTCATACCTTCACTCCATCCTGTGACGACCATATAACATTTTCGAATCTCGGACAAAGAATAGGGCTAAGTATTCTTCCTTCGCTAGGAACAGCAACGGCATTAAATGCGTTGAATAAGATAGGGTGTTGGGCAAGTAAACAGATAAACCTTACAACTGAAATCATATCTAGCTTGCTTACTGATGCTGATAGCATTCGGCATGCTACGTTGCAAAATCGAGCGGCTATTGACTTTTTGCTGTTAGCTCAGGGTCATGGGTGTGAAGATTTTGAAGGTATGTGTTGTATGAACCTTTCTGACCACTCATCATCCATTCATAAGCAGTTACGGGAGCTGAAGGATAACATGTCCAAATTAAAAGCGGTTAAAAATGGTTTCGATGATTGGTTAAGCTCATGGGGTATAACGGGATGGTTATCAGACTTACTAAAGCAAGGGCTCATGCTATTGTTGGTTATATTATTATTGATTATGGTAGCCTCGTGTGTTCTCCGCAAAGTGACTGACATGATAGAAAATGCCATGCATAAGGTCTGGCTGGCTCAAGAAGAAAAAGGGGGTACTGTAGGAATGTGTCTGAGAGAAAATGGTCACGTGAGCCAGCCTCCCTACTATGAGAGATTCGATTAAGAGCAAAACAGGTGGTAGAAGATGGAATTAGTACATGGGAAAAACGGGGACTGAGAAGGTAGAAAACATGTTGTGCTAATGACTAAGCAATTTACTATGTGAATTCTTGTAACCAATCTGATGTGTGAATGAACTGCATGGACAGCGCGTGAACAGAGACTGTAAGCCAATCATATAGCTGCCGCTAGTGCGTGCTCTTATTGCCTGTCTATATCTACTCTGTGAAAACTGGAATAAAGGGAGAACGATCATACTCATATTGAGACTCCATCGTTACTCCGGGTCCGTCTCCCACTCCAACAGGAAACAGATGCATGGGAAAAGGGAGCTGAAGATCATCGATCCTCAGAAACAATTGTCAGAAGGAAACACACAAATAGAAGAGAAAAGGGACTAATGATAATCAATCATTATAAACAATTACTCTGCCTAAAAGAGTGAATACGTATGCAATATTGAATGTATATAAGACGTGGGTGAAGTATTAGCTGGGGTGCCTCTGACTTGAGTCATGCACCCAGCGCTGTGCTTTTGCTTTATTGACTTTGTCCCTATAATAAAATAAGTGCCATTTCTGTTTAAGGGATCTGGCTATTTATTACATTCACCATTTAAATCGGGGCCTAGATTTTTCACTCCTTTAAAAAAAACAAACCAACCAGCCAAAATACAAAAAACATAACATCCCCCCACCACCACCTGCAAATAGTCATTTAGAAGAAGCCCTTTGCCCTCATCTTTCACCGCTACTTCAGTTGCTTTTTTGCCCTGTAAGAAGAGCTTGGGCACTTCTGTTTTGCCCTTAGCTTCAGCAGCAATATTGTGCAGTTTCAAATTTAAGGATTTCTTCTTATTATGGCAGAGGCAGAGCAGGTTACATCTTTCACAGGTTGATGATTATGGTGATGCTACACGAGTTGGGGTGTGCGTGGTGCATCATGCTGCTGTAACCAGGTAACACTGCTGTGCAGCGGTCAGAGCTGCGCAGAAGGAGGAAGTCTAAGAGCTCCAGTCCCATGAAATTATTTTCATTGCTTGTAAGACAGAAAAGAAAATTTTTACAGAAAACTAAAAGTAGATTAGGAGGAATTGTGCTGTCTCCTTTCTGCACTGCCCATTTAATAACCCGCAGGTGGCACCTGTGCCAATGTAATACCTACAGATCTTTCCAAAAACATCTCTTCAGTGGATGCTTCTAGTGATGGCTATTTGTCACGGATGGAAATATCTGACACAGTTATGATTTAGTAGCAATTCAAAATTTATTAATGATTTGAGGTAGATCAAGAGCACTTGATTAGCAGCAGATTAGCAGCACTTAATCGTTAACCGATTTAAGGATTTACAAGATGATTCAACAAAATAATTGAACAGTGTCTTAATTACAGATTTGAAAATGGCAAGGTTCACACTAACTTACTATAAGGTATCCTAAATCAATACATATACATATAAGCACAAACATACAAGCACACATCACTTGAGGGGTCACACACGCACCTACACCCAAGTTTTTAACTGCTAGGACCAAAGGTCCCTTTGCAACGGGTGACCCCGATGAGCCGACGGATGTCCCTTTTATGCGCTCACAGACAAATATTTGGATCCAGTAAAGTATAAGAACATCCACCCTCATAAGAGCTATTGTGTATAGTGTATATAGAGAGGTGGATGAAAGAGAGGCTGGCCTATAGTTAAAAGTTCCCTCTTTGCGTTTAGAGTAAACACTCACAATGCATTGGCATTCCTCAGCAGGTGATAACTGAGACTTGAGGGGAAGAGACTCGCCCTGGCCTTCCAGTCCTCGAGGTGTTTGCCTGAGTGGCGTCCCAACTCAGGGGAGGTGCTGGCCACAGCCTGCTGTGATCCAGGACAGCTCAAAGGGTCTCGCTAGAATTGCTACTTATAGGGTCCAAGATAATTGACTTTTGTCAGGTATTTTTCCACTCTGGCCCAACTCGGATAATGAGATATTCTGGTACTTTCCACCAGTTGTGCAAGTCCAGAACTTGCTAGATCTGCAAGTTCTGGTATCACCTCCCTTTGGGCCATGATTCAGGTACAGATCTACTAGGCTGTCAGGGAGTGATAGTCCCAAGGGATAGGGGAAGCAGGAGCCAGGTGCATTAAGGGAGTGTCTTAACGCTCTGGTCCTTTCTCTTTTGCAATTCATGCCTGACTTCTCCTTGGTTGGTACGTGGCCCAGGGATGGGGAATTGCACCAAGCACCAAGTGGCCAAAGAAAGGAGGGGGGGGGTGGGAGGGTGTTGCACCACCGCACTTACGTTTTGCTTCTTTGCATTAAAGTGAGCATGCCAAGTACTAATAATGCTATCCTTTAACAAGAAAATTTATATTAGTGTCCTGGTTTGAGATAGAACAGAACCATTTTTCTTTTCAGTAGTTTTACTTTTCAGCTAAGTCTCTTCTAACTAACTGAGCTCTCTGAAATTAGCAGCATATTTTTTCAGACAGTGTCTTATTCCACAATGATAACGCCTGATGTTTATAGTTAATACCAAGGAATGGTATGCAGAGAGGCTCCTGCTTATACTTATTGCTATAACAACCAAGGTCAGCTAACTTTGTTATATACCAAGTTGGAGGGTTGGATGTGGAAAAGTGTATATATTTCATTATTTTCTTGTTGATATTATTATCTTTTCTTTTTATTATTAATATTTCATTAAAGTAATTTTAGTTTCCTTTCAGCCCATAAGTCTCTCTCCCTTATTCTCCTTATTCTTCTGGGAAAGGAGAGAGAGGTTAAAGAGAGCATCTGTCATTCATTTAGTGGCCAGCTGTCGTGGTTTTGGCCGGATTGGCCAATCAGAATGACAGATGGCCCCTTCCCCCTTCTTTCTCCAAAGAGAGGAGAGGAAGAGATAAAGAGATTTAGGAGTTTAGAAAAAGAACTAAACTACTTTAATGAAAATAATAATAAATAATGAAATAATAAATAATAATAAAATAAAAAAAAAAGTATACAATATATACAAAACCGTATCAAGCTCCCAGGATGACGGTCACGTCACCAGCAGGCACAGGGAAAGTCCCAGACTGGAGTCAGCGACGGAGAGGAGCTGGATTCAGGATCTGGAGTCAGGAATGCTCGGATCGGGATCAAAGGAAGACTAACAGACTGGGTCCTCCTCGGACGTCAGCCATTGAAGAAAGAGAGTTGACCCTTTGACCCCTTAGCTTTTATACTGAGCATGATGCAGATGGGATGGAATACCCCTGCTGGTCAGTTTGGGGGGTCACCTGTCCCGTCCGCTCCTCCCTGCAGGTGTGACCCCTCTATGCTCTTCCGCATCCGACCCTCCAGCGGGGCAAATAACAAAGTTAGCTGAGCTTGGTTGTTATAGCAATAAGTCTAAGCAAGAGCCTCTGTGCGTACCATTCCTTGGTATAATCAGGTCTTATCACTCTGAGAGTGAACAGTTTCTGAACAATATGCTGTTAATTTCAGAGTTTAGTCAGTTAGAAGAGGCCCAGCTAAAAAGTAAAATTACAAAACAGAAAATTGGTTCTGTTTTACCTCAAACCAGGACACCAGCCCAGCGTAAACCACGACATTAGTTAATATTCAATTTCACATTGACACACACAGACATCTGGAGCCCTTGGGAGGAGTAGGAGGGAAAGTAGAATGCCATTCTCCAAGGGATAAGTTTTTACAGGCTGTTCTGCGCTAACACTTGGTGACGCTGCCCAGTCTAGACAGAAGCTATTGGCCCAAATTGGGAACCACTGGATAACTGTGGCACCTCCTTTACAATGGTCAGAGAAGATGATCATAATGCTGGTAGGCTTTAAGTCTGTGAAGCTATGATATTAGTCTGCCTTCCAGAGAGCGATTACACTTACTGCTGAAATAATTATGTTTTAACTGTGTAGAACACAAAACTACAGGAAATTTCTTCTCAGGGAACAGTACATTGTCATGGTGGGAGGATCACTGTTACATACACAAAGCTGCTCCATGCCACATGTGTCGCAACAAGCAGCTTTGCAGTGACTTCGTATTTAGACCCTTCAGAGTCTCTTCCCGGACCTGAACCATTCTTCCACACGCGCCACTTTGTAAAAGATCCTGAGAGGAAAAAATGTACTACGAATTAAAGGGATGTGTGGTTTTCTTTGGGTAAAAATCAGTCAAAGTAAACATCCTTTATAGGCACGTGAATCGAGTAGGCAAAACTGTTCCTCCAGTAATACGCTGAAGAGAGGAAAAGAAACTACAAGAGCTGGAGATTTTAAAATAAGAGTGTGAAACAGAACTGACTTCTTGCAGCCCTTCAATTGTTTCATCTGCAAGGTAGTGGAGGTAATCCTATCCCAACAAAATTCCCCGTAAGCATTCGCGTCCTATCTTTCCTGTTGGACTTTTCCCCTGTAATCTCAGTTTAAATTTATCCCTCATCGCCACTCTAAATATATTGGCTCATGAGGTTTCTGTACTAAAAATTTCCCTGAGATAGTGCCCATTCAGAGTTCTGGGTACCCTTCACACACATCCATGAATACAACAGAAGTTTATAAATATGAAATCGAAAGAAAGCAGCACTCCTGCTCCACCCTCGCACTTCAAATGTATGCATGAAATGAACTTGTCAGAGGCAGCTGCATTTCAGTGGCAAAGGAAGTAAGTCACAAGTTGTAAACTGCAGCTTTGGAGTTAGCTCAGCTCCAAGAAACTGAGAAAAGCAACAGAGAGGAGACATGGGTTTGTGTTTGAATATGCACACAGGGCAGAGGGCCTCAAGGATCCCATTTAGCAGCTAGATAATGGAGCAGATGTTTCAGAAGCTGCCTGGGAAGGTTCCCCCAAAGGACACGGAGCCGTTGCGCTCGCCATTGGCCTCTAGTCTTTATCCACAGCAGAGGATCCATCCAGCACACTGACTCCCAACACCACAGCCAGGCCACACACCACCCACATCACCCTATGCTTTAAAGCCATCAATCCCTATTTTAATATATCCCTTATATAAGCAATCTGTTAAAAGCCTTATGTAAGTTATTTAGAGGCTCCCACTGTTGCAGGCAGCCTATGTGGCAGATCACGCCCAGTCAGCATGGAGCTGATTCCTGGAGCTGCACTACTGAGACTCTGCAGAAGGAGAAAAGTTATGAAACAGGAATTAACAAGATCCCTGTGGATTCACTGAAACCAAAACCAGAAACATGGCTCTTACAAGAGCTGCCTACCAACCCATGTACTACTTGGACAGAGGCAAGCATTACTTCAGCTTCGCGTACTTAGGAAGCTTTGTGTTAAGTGTACTGTAATTTCATTTACAGACTTGCATAGGACATGGAAAGGGGAGCAAGCAGAGGAACTGGCTCTACTGCTGGAGGGACTTGCAGCTAGCCTGCTCCAAAAACAGATTTTATCTTGAGCTAAAAGAAGAATGAAGCAGAGCTTATAGGGAAAAGGCAGTCTCTTGCTCAGTCAGAGCCTTAGAGTCCATCTACTCCAACAAGTGCAGATAGATCTCAATCCCTCTTTACTGTTTGCTGGAAAAACAAATATAAGCCAGCCCCAGTCTGGAAGCTACACAGTCACCAAAATGCAGACAACAGCCCCATAGAGCAACTTGCTGGCTCAGACCCAATGCTATGCCAGCGTGGCAGACAGCTTCCAAGCTTGACTGTACGGATGCAATCTTGGACACCTCAGGAAAGAGCATCCTGTAGGTTGACTCCATTACCTGTGACATTTTAGCTACCGGCTGCAGTTTTCTAAGGCCCAGGCAGCTGTGAGCCCACAAGCTGGAATAGGGTACCCAGCAGAGCCCTGGACTCCATTTGCAGACAAGGTACTAAAACAACTGTCATCTTTGCTGTTCTCCTCAAATGTCAGACAATATGTGCGACACACGATGCATACTATGGTCACACTGTGAAGAACGAAAAACTGTCTTCTCTGTCACTTTTTTTCTTCTTTGTGATTAAATATATTTATACACACACCTCCACATACACACAAAGCTATCATCTACTCTATTCAGCTCTCAAAAATCCCCACCAGTGCCCTGTGAACCATAGCAGGACAGTAAGTTGTTTAATACATCAGACCAAAGTTACTTCAGTTGCAATGGATGTTCCTAAAAAAACTTTCAAGGCTCATAATGATTATTCAGGCTGTCAACACAGAGCTACCGAGCACAAGAACGGTGCCCCATCATTTCAGATTGCCAATAAAGTGTTTTGCAGTGGGTTGGGCTTGACTCATTTCTTTCCATTTCAACGTACATTACTCAAATGAAGGCCTTACTTTAGCTGTAACGCAAAAGAAGAGAGAACAAATCTTATACCCACTGGAATTCAGATGAATGAGGCTCTCGGTAAAGTGTTGCAGTAGCAGTGATACCTTTTATTAGACTAAGTTGTATGGCTCAAAGAGTAGACAAGCTCCTTTTGGTATCTGAAACAGAATTAGAAGATTGCAAATGCAAGAACATGCTGAGAGCAAACTATCATGGTTTTATTAGATATGTATCGATTTGATCGTCTTTGAAAGTAAAGGCATCTTATGGCTGTGGAGCAGAGGGTGTGAGACAGGTGATAAGGCAGTTATCTCAGCGTCACAGACTTACAAAAAAGGCAGACAGCATTTTCCAGAGGCTACAGCATTGGCTAACATTCAGACAGCAGAGTGTTACTTCAGGAAGTTTTCTTCTCTGTGCTCATTGCCACCCTCATCCCATCTTAATTTGTGCTGCTCACTGTTTAAAGCAGGACTGCACTCAGCTCTGAGCAACGCAGAGCACAACCCCAGTCCTCCAAGAGTGTAGGGGCACCAGCCAAGCTCCACTTGTGTGCTTACTTAATACCATAAGCAAGAGGACAGACTAGTTTCTTAGGCAGTGTAACAACTACACCGGGATAAAACATCAGCTTTCTCCACAAGACAAAGAAGTATCTTAGATATTATGTTATTTCATTGAGAGTGACCCTCCAACAAACAGAAGCAAGCCTGTTTCCTGACTGCATGACTCAGTTGGAAGTTGGTGCAATGCAATGACAGTTTGCCTACAGTTCTCCTTCTCAGTCCCTACTCTCCGATTCTAGCCACAAAGAGGTGGAGACAGTCAAACAGATACGAGTTACTAACGCTGCATCTGTACAATTTTGGACCCTTAGGAATGGTGAAACAGAACTACAAGAAGCACTGAGCAGTTGATGAGGCTCTTTCTGCCCAGTGTAACACCAGTCAAGTTGAGATTTTATTATTGCTCCAGCAAAGAGACATTAACAAAAAAAGGTAGCAGTGCTATTCTACAGGCAGCACAAGCCTCTCTAAGATGGTGCTGTCTCCAGAGAGGGTGTCTCTACCCTCAGCCCTTGCTCCTTTGTTGGCTGAATTGACCAAAAGCTAGAGAGTGTTCAGCTCCATCAGGAGCCTGATCCAGTTAAACTTGCAGTCCCAAAAGCTCTTCTGCCAGCACTGGGGGGAGTCCTTTCAGCTGAGCTCAATCATAAATCAGCCTAATGTAATCACAAGAATTTACTTTGAAGCCTAGGTGTATCACAGGTCTTTTTTCAATATTTTGAAGTTCACACACATACACACCTCTCACTATTCCTACAGCTAGCATACAGGGGACACACTTCCACCCCAGTAACCATCTACCTTCCCACAACATTACTGCAGAAAGCTAAAGAGACACTACAATTTGACAAATGATTTGCTGTGAAGAGAAAGTAGTTCAGCAAAGGGGTATGCCTAGACATACAGGCAGGATTACAGTCTGCTTCCCAGGGCAGACGGAGACAGCTATGAGTGCTTGCAAAGAGGGGGAGATGGTGAAAGCCATCAGGCGGCCTCTTGTCTCCCCCGGAGAACCAGTGTGTTACATATGGCACAGTGCACCGCACTGCTTTGCCTGAGGCTCATGCTGCAGAGCTGGTACTCACAGGGGCATCCCAGGGACAGCAGCATCCATTGCCCTCATGCCACATGGCCCCATATCAAACACAGAACTGAAGCATGCTCGAATGTCTGGGTTTGGTTCATATTCTTCTCCCTCACATAGACACAGTCCTGCAGGGAGAAGCATCTCTTGTTGCACTGACAAAATGACCTTGTGCTTGCCAGTGCAAAGTAAGTCCACAATAGCAGAAAGCAGTGTTGTGCAAGAATATCAAGGCAAGCTCTGAGAGAGCTCAGGTATTAAAAGTAGGCTAAATCATCCCAAAAGCATCATGCTAACGTCTGACTGCCTTCAGCCACCTTACTGGCCCTTTCAAAGACGGCTCTCCCCTCTGCATAACACCATATTGCGTAAGGGCAAAGGAGAGAGGGGTCACCCACAAACAGGGCTCGAGAGGCTGGAGAAAGATTTCTACAGAGAAATGATATGATTCATGTATTGCAACCAGTAGCAAAGCTTCAGCAGATGGTCGAATCGGACTTATCAACAAAATTCAAATATATTCTACAGGCAAAAGTACACTGCTAATACGAGGTAACCTCTAACCTCAGGAAGAAAAGGAGAGTTTATGGCCTATGGAAGAAGGGGCAGGCCACTCAGGAAGACTACAAATATTTTGTCAGGCTATGCAGGGAGAAAATTAGAAGGGCCAAAGCCCAACTAGTACTTAATCTGGCTACTGCCTTAAAAGACAATAAAAAATGTTTCTATTAATACATTAGCAACAAAAGGACTACAGAGAATCTCCATCCTTTATTGGATGCAGAGGGGAAACATAATGAAAAGGTTGAGGAAAAGGCTGAGGCGCTTAATGCCTTCTTTGCCTCGGTCTTTAATAGTAAGACCAATTGTTCTCAGGGTACCCAGATCCCTGAGCTGGATGACAGGGACAGGGAGCAGAATGAAGCCCCCATAATCCAAGAAGAAATGGTTAGCGAGCTGCTACACCACTTAGACACACACAAGTCTATGGGGCCAGATGGGATCCACCCAAGGGTACTGAGGGAGCTGGCAGAAGTGCTCGTCAAGCCACTTTCCATCATTTATCAGCAGCCCTGGTTAACCGGGGAGGTCCCAGTTGGCTGGAGGCTAGCAAATGTGATGCCCATCCACAAGAAGGGCCCCAAGGAACTACAGGCCTGTCAGTCTGACCTCAGTGCCGGGGAAGATTATGAAGCAGATCACCTTGAGTGCCATCACGCGGCACGTACAGGACAACCAGGTGATCAGTCCCAGTCAGCATGGGTTCATGAAAGGCAGGTCCTGCTTGACTAACCTGATCTCCTCCTATGACAAGGTGATCCACTTAGTGAATGAGGGAAAGGCTCTGGATGTTGTTTACCTGGACTTTAGTAAAGCCTTTGACACCATTTCCCACAGCATTCTCCTGGAGAAAGTGAATGCTCATGGCTTGGATGGGCGTACGCTTCTCTGGGTAAAAAAACTGGCTGGATGGCCGTTCCCAAAGATTTGTGGTGAATGGAGTTAAATCCAGTTGGCAGCCGGTCACAAGTGGTGTTCCCCAGGGCTCGGCATTAGGGCTAGTTCTGTTTAATATCTTTATCAATAATCTGGAGGAGGATATGGAGTGCACCCTCAGGAAGTTTGCAGACAACGCCAAGTTAGGCAAGAGTGTTGATTTGCTTGAGGGTAGGAAGGATCTACAGAGGGATCTGGAGAGGCTGGATTGATGGTCCCAGTCCAATGGTATGAGCTTCAACAAGGCCAAGTGCCGGGTCCTGCACTTGGGTCACAACAACCCCATGCAGCGCTACAGGCTTGGGGAAGAGTGGCTGGAAAATGGCCCAGCAGAAAATGACCTAGGGGTATTGGTCGACAGCCGGCTGAATATGAGCCAGCAGTGCGCCCAGGTGGCCAAGGCGGACAATAGCTTCCTGGGTTGTATTAGAAATAGTGTGGTGAGCAGGACTAGGGAAGCGATTGTACCTCTGTACTTGGCACTGGTGAGACTGCACCACAAATACTGTGGTCAGTTTTGGGCCCCTCACTACAGGACGGACATTGAGGTACTGGTGCGTTTTCAGGGAAGGGTGACAAAGCTGGTGAGGGGTCTGGAGAACAAGTCTTATGAGGAGCGGCTGAGGGAACTGGGGTTATTTAGCCTGGAGAAAAGGAGGCTCAGGGGAGACCTTATCGCTTTCTACAACTACCTGAAAGGAGGTTGTAGTGAGGTGGGGGTTGGTCTCTTCCCAAGTGATAGGCGATAGGACAAGAGGAAACAGCCTTGAGTATTTAAAAGACATGTAGATGTAGTGCTGAGGGACATGGTTCAGTGGTAACTTGTCAGTGCTAGAGTAATGGTTGTACTTGATGATCTTAAAGGTCTCTTCCAACCAAAACGATTCTGTGATTCTACGACTCATCTAGCAGCAGAGAGTCCCCGGCATCCCCAAGCACTGGGTGTACTGACTGCCAGAGGATCCTTGAGCTGCCTGCCACTTCTGTTGCAGAGACTGCACCACTTCAGATTTGGGCTTTTAACCTAACTGAGCCCTCTTGTTGGCTTCACTCTGCACTTCTAGGTAACTGAGTTTGGATACCTTGCCATTACATTTTCGGAATAAAAGTTCTCTGGGAGTATTTAAAAAATATTTTTCTTTAATTACTCCCACACCTCTTTCTCTTGAAACCCTTCAGACATGAAGTCCAAGTTCCCAGGGAATGCAATGAACCAGCAGTCCAATGTAGACATATTTTTTTCTGTGTTGCAAAAAATTTGGCTTTTTTGGTCCTGCAAATATAGTTTAAACACATTGTTTTAGTGAATTCTTATTAGTTTTCTCTTCAGAAAGACCCCAATACTGAAACATCTGTGTGTACCAGCAGTCTTATATTGTAGACTCTTGTGAGGTCTGTCTTCCTATTATGTTGTCCTGATTTCAGCTGGGATAGAGTTAACTTTCTTACTAGCAGCTGGTATAGTGCTATGTTTTGGATATAGGATGAGAATAATGTTGCTAACATGCTAATGTTTTTAGTTGTTGCTAAGCAGTCGAGGACTTTTTCAGCTTCCCATAGAAGCTGAGAGGGAGCATAGACAGGACAACTGACCCAAGCTGGCCAAAGGAATCTTCCATACCATAGATCTCATGTTCAGTATATAAATGGGGGTTGGCTGGGGGGCAGGAATTGGTGATCGCTGCTCGGGAATGGGCTGGGCGTCAGTCAGCGGGTGGTGAGCATTGTACATCACATGTTTTGTATATTCTTTTATCTGCAGAGGGTGGAAGCAAGGACAGGTAGACGGGGAGGAATACAGAGAAATTGTCCAAGCAGCCAGGGACCAGGTTAGGCAAGCTAAAGCCCAGATAGAATTAAAGCTGGCAAGGACTTCAAGGACAACAAGAAAAGCTTCTACAGGTATGTCAGTGATAAAAGGAAGACTAGGGAAAATGTGGGCCCTCTCCGGAAGGAAACGGGAGACCTGGTCATCTGGGACATGTACAAGACTGAGGTACTCAATGACTTTTTTGCCTCGGTCTTCACTGGTAAGAGCTCTAGCCACACTGCCCAAGTCGCAGAAGGCAATGGCAGGGACTGGGAAAATGAGGAATTGCCCACTGTAGGAGAAGACCAGGTTTGAGACGATCTAAGGAACCTGAAGGTGCACAAGTCCATGGAACCTGATTAGATGCATCCACACATTCTGAGCGAACTGGCAGATGAAGTTGCCAAGCCACTATCCATCATATTTGAGAAGTCGTGGCAGTCTGGTGAAGTTCCTGCTGATTGGAAAAGGGGAAACATAACCCCCATTTTCAAAAAGGGAAAAAAGGGGAACTACAGGCTGGTCAGTCTCACCTCTGTGCCTGGCAAGATCATGGAGCAGATCCTCCTGGAAACTCTGCTAAGGCACATGGAAAAATATGGAGGTGATTGGTGACAGCCAACATGGCTTCACTAAGGGCAAATTGTGCCTGACAAATTTGGTGGCCTTCGACGGTGTTAAAGCGTTGGTGGATAAGGGGAGAGCAACTGACATCATCTACCTGGACTTGTGCAACGCATTTGACACTGTCAAATGGGAAGTGGTTGAGGCACCATCCCTGGAGGTATTTAAAAGATAGGTAGAAGTGGCACTTAGGGACATGGTTTAGTGCTGGACTTGGCAGTGTTAGTTTTATGGGTTGGACTTGATGATCTTAAGGGTCTTTTTCCAACCTAAATGATTCTATGATTCTCTTTTGTTCTATTGTTAGTATCCATTATGTCCTGGTTTGAGTTAAAATATAACCAACTTTCTGTTCAGTAATTTTACTTCTTAGCTAAGCCTCTTCTAACTCTCTGAAATTAACAGCATGTTGTGTCAAAAACTGTTAGTTCTCGGAGTGATAAGACCAATGTTTATAGTTGAAGCCAAGGAATGGTACGCAGAGAGGCTCTTGCTTATACTTATTGCTATAACAACCAAGGTCAGCTAATTTCGTTATTTGCCCCATTGGAGGGTTGGAAATGGAAAAGTGTAGAGGGGTCCCACCTGCAGGGAGGAGCGGATAGGACAGGTGACCCAAAATTGACCAGCAGGGGTATTCCATCCCATCTGCCCCATGCTCAGTATAAAAACTGAGGGATCAAAGGGTCAGCCTTTTTTCTTCAATGGCTGATGTCCGAGGAGGACCCTGTCTGTTTGTCTGCCTTTGATCCCGATCTGTGGGTTCCTGACTCCATCTGTGGAATCCAGCTCCTGTCTGTCGCTGAGTCCAGTCTGGGTCTTCCCCAGTGCCTGCCGGTGACGTCATCCTGGGAGCTTAATATGGTTTTGTATACACTGTATCAATTTCATTATTTCCTTTTTATTTTATTATTAATATTTCATTAAAGTAGTTTAGTTTCTTCTAAACTCGTAAATCTCTTTGTCTCTCTCTTCTCCTTGGAGCGAGAGGTGGGGGAAGAGCATCTGTCACCTCATCATTGGCCAATTTGGCTGAAACCACGACAGATTTATTGGTGCCTAACATGGGGCACAAATGGAGCTTGACCAGAGCTCTGATAGATTGTTTGAGTAGTTTGAATTCCAGCTTGCTCAGGGAGAACAGACAGCTCACATCATTTCATTCTTATGTGAAATGTTATATCGTGCCTTTAGAGAGCTTTGTATGAAGTTAATTGATGCAGTGGGGTTTAACTGGCGGAATATATTGCATGGTTTATTTGTTTTTTGTGTTTGTATGCGATGGTCTAAGCATGCTATGTTGGTGTTTGCCTTCAGACATATAAAATAATTGCTTGGATAACAGATATGCATATCTTGGGCATCACATGATGGATTCTTTTACTAATTACACTTTTGGTTTTACCTGGGAAAAGTTTACTTTGCCCTTTGATGATTATGCCAAAGTGACACTAACGGAATTAGGGGATGAAAAACCTTTGGGCTGTTTAGAGAGTGAATGTTACTTTCATTTCTACGTGATTTTGTTGTCGGTTTTCCTGAATGTGTTGCAGGGGTGGTTTATTGTTAAGTATCAGTACAGGAGCAAGTATTATGTGACATGTGATATTGCTACTCAAACCCGACGGCTGAAGTCAAAGATAGCAAAAATTCAGACAACCCCACCACCGAAAGCCACAGCAGAAACACAAACAACTAAAATTACTGCCCAAGGCACAACACACAAACAACGGTGCCAGCCCCGACACCAGCCCGAGCGGCATCAGTTGCCCCCCTACAGGCCCCGACGTCGGCCAGGCCCACACCTCTGCCCATACTGGCGAAAGCCATGCCCCTGCCCATAACGTCACTGGTGCCAGTGTCATCGGCTGACTCTGCCTCCTGCACCAGTGACCCCACACACCTGTATTGCCAGCCCCTCCCCTTCCTGTAGTGGCACCGGTTGCTCCAGACCCACAAGGAGCACGGTCACTGCACCAGCTGCTCGGACAACAAGCATTGCTGCTACTCAGACTCCAACAGTACCGGCACAAGTTGCCCTGGTGACCAGGAAGCAGAAAAGAAAGTCAGCTCGTTCCCCTGCCTCTTATGACAGAGACCAGCCAAGCCAGACATCATGGGAGAGGGTTCCTCTGACGAAGATCCAGGAGAGGGTCCTTCTCAGCCAGCATTAACACAGGATGAGGATTCAGATGCAGAGATAATCATTAAATTCTTCTCTATGAAGGATTTGAGAAATATAAGGAAGGACTTTAGTCAATATGAAGGGGAGGCACTTATCTTCTGGTTGCTTGGATGCTGGGACAATGGGGCTGATACCATAGATTTAGATGGCAGAGAAGCTAGGCAGTTGGGAAACCTGGACCGAGATGGAGGTATTGATAAAGCGATTGGGAGAAAATCAAACACTCTCAGTCTCTGGAGGCGACTGCTATCAGCTGTAAAGGGCAGGTATCCCTTTAAGGATGATATCAAATGCAGTCCAAGCAAATGGACCAGCATAGAAAAAAGTATTAAGTACCTGAGGGAACTGGCTGTACGAGACGTGATTTATAGCAACTGGCAAGTGAATGTAGACCCTGATGAAATGCCATGCAAAAGATCTTAATTGAGGAAGTTTGTGCAGAGTGCACCATCGATGTATTCACATACATTGTCAACGATGTTTTGGGGAGGATCTGATGTTGATGCACCTAC
The DNA here is from genome assembly GCF_028500815.1 of Rissa tridactyla. NCBI lineage: Eukaryota > Metazoa > Chordata > Aves > Charadriiformes > Laridae > Rissa > Rissa tridactyla. The sequence goes on from NC_071496.1 coordinate 27,147,870, forward strand.
TGTAAATGAGGTGGCTAACAAGGTGCAACAGTATGAAGAAAATCTCTCGTCCCTTCACTGTGGCAGACATGGACATAATTGAGCAAACCAAGAAAATGGCTGAGAAAATCAAGAAGATGTCTGAGAAAACTGAGAAAATGACTGAGACAATAGCTGAGCAAAATGAGAAAAATGATAAATTTTTCATAAACTGCTTGAAAAACTGTCTGAGATTGGGAAAGAATCCCACTCTTCCCCTCAACAGACCCTCTCATTTTAAAGTAGTTTACTTTCTTCTAAACTCGTAAATCTCTTTATCTCTCTTCTTCCTCTCCTTGGAGCAAGAGGTGGGGGAGAGCATCTGTCGCATCATCATTGTCCAATTCAGCAAAAAGCACGACACCATTATCATGTAGTACTCATTAACCACTCACTGCATAAATGTGTAGCTGTAAGTTTAAAATGAGAGATTGCAATAGCTCTCAAATTTATTTAAGAATAGCAGGGAGGTCTCCAATCATAAAGTTTTGATCTACTTATTTTTTGCTATTCTTAATGATGAAGAAAGTAAACTACTTTAATTCTGTACAATATGCTGTTAATTTCAGAGAGTTAGAAGAGGCCTAGCTAAGAAATAAAATTACTGAACAGAAAGTTGATTCTGTTTTACCTCAAACCGGCACCAGGAGGAGCTGTGCTTCAGTACCAATTACCTCTAAAGCAGCTCTACCTCCTTTATATGCTGCCAATATTTCTTTCTCAGTTGGGGCATAGTTGGCCTTGGAGCCTTTGTATCCTCAACTCCAGAATCCTAGGGGTCAACCTCGAGTCTCCCCTGGTGCTTTCTGCCAGAGGCTCCAGGTAGGGCCACTGTCCCTGGCTGCAGTGCAG